>NC_134502.1:28603625-28708625 GCF_040206685.1 Ascaphus truei | reverse complement strand
CGTGAGCGAGCGCCCACACATGCGCAGCGCATAGCTGCTTGCCGAAGCAAGCACATTTGAATTTGCCGCTCGCTGGCGCGTCACGTGAGCGGTTCGCCCAATGAGGGTGAACCAGCTCCGTGATGTCATGGCACGCGCCCCAACAGGCCCCCCACCCTCACGTGCGGGTACCTAGCTGTCCACAAATCTCCCGGCTGAGCAGAGCGCGTGACATCAACGCGCACAAGCGCCAGCGCGTTCGCTCCCTGCCTGGCCGCAGCCTAAAACTGCTACAATTTAACAGCTTTTGCTTCCTGCCTATTTGAAAACAATAAGCCACAGAAAGCAGAAGTTCGAGTGCTCGCTCAGTACACTGCTGCCCCCGTGTGCTACTAATACTGTATATTACATTCCCCACCATACTGTCTCTTCCACGAAGTAAGTACCCATCTCAATAAAGGTTACTTCGGATGGGATGTCCTCTTGTCTGGCTCTTCTGTGACATACAGTACACACCCTGTAAGAGTGATGGAAAATAAGACAACCCAGTCACAAAGTAATGCAGATATTTGATTGCAAAGAGCATAAAATAGTATATAATACAGTATGTAATACAGTATGTAATACAGTATGTAATACAGCACGTAATACAGTATGTAATACAGCATATAATACAGTATATAATACAATATATACTGCAGTATATAATACAGTATACAATACAGCATAAAATACAGTATATAATATAGCATATAATACAGTGTACAATACAGTATATAACACAGTATATGATACAGTATGTAATACAGTATGTAATACAGCATATAATACAGTATACAATACAGCATATAATACAGTATGTAATATATACTACAAATGTTTACTGCTTGTAGAAAAAAAACATTTTGAAACAATCTTTGTGACATCTAATAAGAAATTATTATAATTGAGTCATTAATTCAGAGCCATTAAAAACCCTGTTTAAGGTCTTCTGCAGTTGTGTGGGTTGTCATGCCCGAAATACAATAGTCCCCATTAAATAAGTGGTGCTACTTGATTAGACATCTTTCCATGAAATACCCTTTGACTTGAGCGGCCTGAAGGTTTATTCCACCGTCGGAAGATGTTATATGGAATAGCAAAGTAAATATGGCCCAATATGTCAAGCTTACACACACTATTAATGTCCACTCTGCACTCAAGGTGAATTTCCATCTCCAACATGTTGTTGCACAAGAAATACTTTGCTAAAAGTTGTACTTGTAATTTTATGTACAATTAACCTCCCTTGTTTCAGAACCATGGGCCATATTTATTAAGATGCCATAGGACCCCATATGATAGGACCCCTTATGGCCCATTCACTTTAATGCACAACCTACAGTAGTAAATATAGCTCTATGTCTTCCTCCCAACAGATCAGCCACTTCTCCACCAGCTCCCTCCTGAGTGACCGGACGCAGTTCCCCTCCTTCTTCCGGACTGTTCCCAGCGACGCCTTCCAGTCCCATGGACTGGCCCAGCTGGTGTTGCACTTTGGCTGGACTTGGGTGGGGCTGGTGGCAGTGGCTAATGATTATGGGCAACAGGGTATCCAGGTCATCAGGGGAGAGATCATCAAGGCCGGAGCTTGCATAGCCTTCATGGAGTATATCAAGAGCATCCGGCCGGACAATAACATCCCACGCATTGTCCAGACCATCAAGCAGTCAACGGCCAAGGCTGTGGTTGTCTTCTCCACTGACCTCAGCCTGATCCCTTTTTTTGATGAGATTCTGAAACAAAATGTGACTGAGAAGGTGTGGGTGGCCAGTGAAGCTTGGGCAATCTCCACCTTCTTGGCTGCAGACAAATATTCCAGAATCCTCGTAGGAACCATTGGCTTTGCCTTCTACAGTGGGCATATCCCAGGTTTTCAAGACTCTATTGACCACATCCAACACTTTGAGCCACCAGGAGAGGCATGGACTAAGATGTTTTTGGAAGAAAGTGTTGGATGTGCCTTTTTGGACTTTGGAGACTTCACATTCTCCCGGGAGAAGCCAGCAAGGAACTGCACAGGAATAGTGGGAATGGACATCTTCCAGAAGGCCTTCAACAATACACCCAACTTAAGAATTGCATACAACCTGTACAGTGCTGTGTATGTGATAGCCAAAGCATTGCATGACCTGCACATCTGCAGAGAGGGAGAAGGTCCATTTTCTTATGGAAGTTGCTCAGATCTCTGGAATTTCAAACCATGGCAGGTAATAGAAAAGAATCCAGCTCATGAAGGGTCACTATACTGCACTGTCTCTATTGATTGAGTGACCATTTGTGTTCCAGAATGTTTTGAATCCATTCATGGGATCAAGCTTGAATTTACCATTTCTGAGGAGATTTGGGGGTTTTATGAAATCCAAATATGGTCTTTTTTTTTGTGATCAATCTTTCTAAACCGAATGAATTTGGGGAGAGTACAGATGTAGTCAGACGTATTGTCGAATATTCCGCCAGGAAACCGCAGTTGAAAGCTGCCTGACCATTGCCTGCTCGCAAATTCCAGCGACCAGACTAATTCTCCCGCATCACATGACGTGAATTAAAACGTGCAGGGGATACCAGCACCCTATACTCGGGGCCTGTAACTCGGGAATCAGGGGGTCCTCGGGGCTGAAATGAATGCGGTTCATCTCCGGAGACCCCCTTAACACTGTGTTATTAAAATAAAAGCATGTAGATCGTCTGTTAGCGGTGCGCAGTGGGAGGGACTGATTCTGTCTGCTCTCACTGCGCACCTCTTCCATACAGCCCAGTAGGAGTTACACAGCAGGAGTCCCATTCAGAAGCCGGGATGCCTGCTGTATTAATTCTGATGGGCAATTCCCCCCCCCCCCCCTGCTCTGCACTTAGCACAAAAATGAAGGAAAGGAGGAGCACACAGGAGACTTGATTTGAGTTTTGAAAAACTTCAATAAGGTGTTCACAGCATCAGAGCTTTAGTACAGATAACGTTTCAGGACTAATGTGTTGTCCCTTCCTCACACCCAACCAAAGAAGGGACACATTAGTCCTGAAACTTTATCTGTGCTAAAGCTCTGATGCTGTGAACACCTTTATTTGAAGTTTTTCAAAACTCAAATCAAGTCTCCTGTGTGCTCCTCCTTCCCTTCATTTTTTGTGCCATTATCAGGTCCAGCCTTGAGATGCCGGGACTATTGGGAGGTCAGCACCAGAAGCAGAATTATACCTGCATGTCTGTATTAACAGTGGTGTGCCATTTATTTCTATGATTGCTCTGCACTTGGCGGTGATCGCTCCACGTTTGGTTCGTGGTTCCCCAGCACATGTGCGGGACAGGGTGGAGATACAGCTGATTACATCTGTGCCAGGTTTCATTTAATTATTATGTGCGCTGGAGCCGGCAATATAAAATGTAGCTAAATTTAATTTCACAGTGTATGTTTTTAGAAAAAGCACTGAATATAGGGAAAGCTAAACCAATGTTCATTTTTTTATTACTAAAGTATCGTATAAACATGGGATTTTGGGGATTTACATGTATTTATTTTGATCTTAAGTCCCATAGTGGGATAGGTGATGTAATGGACCCCGTGGTGTGCTTCACCCTTGATTATCAAACACCCCAAACATTGTGTTTCTCTTATCCATCCTCCAGCTGTTGCACTACATGAAGAAGGTCAAGGTGAGGTTGAGCAGTGAGCGGGAGGTTTTCTTTGATGAGAACGGAGACCCCCCGGCAGTGTACGATATTATGAACTGGCAGTTGGGTCCAGGGGGCAAGATAAACCTGGTCAAGGTTGGCAGCTACGATACTGCAGCCCCTCTGGGAAGTGCCCTCAACATCAATACAAGTACCATGGAGTGGATTACTGGTAGCCGAGAGGTAAGAGGTAGTGAGGAAGAATTGAATGAAAACACATTGTCCATAAAGCTTCATGTTTAACCCCACAGATGTAGACAAACTTAATGTCCCCAAAGCAGCAGAAAAATAGCAAAATGCTGTAGCCCTGGAGAAGGTAGCATCTTTGGCGCCCAGTGGGGGACCCATACTTCTGTATCAGACTTTCCAATGTGTTAATCCCAGCTGCTGAGGAAAGCCACGAGAATGCCACCGTGGCAGCAGAGATTTACACAGTGGGAAGTCCGATAGAGAAGTATGGACAGTAAGTCTGTCCCCATCTGTTTGTAAAATACCTTACAGAGTGATCCCATAACACATAGAATAACCTAGAGATAACCATGCCAATACAGTTTCACATCATTGTCGTAAACTCAATGACCAAGTGATATAATACATATTTGCCGTATTGTATGAAATATGTCACTGTGTCTTCTTTGGGACAAACACAGAAGCTCAGAGGAAATGGAGGTCAAATGAAGTCTGTCCCTGATACAATAAGGTGACACAGTAGCAAATACAGAAGGGATCTATGAGACATACTCTGCCCCTCCCACATAGGAGCATTGACACAAGGGACGTATGACAAATGGAGTCTGTCCCTCTCAGTGCAGAGTGAAACAGACCAAATCAAGCTATGGCCTAATTACCTATTCAATGCCAGGTGGCATATCTTCTATTTCCAAACACCAAGCTTAATTCTTTAAAGGTAAAGATTTCTTGATGGCACATAACGTAATGTGAATTTTCTCCTAGGTCCCTCTATCCGTCTGCAGTCACAGCTGTCCTCCCGGTTTCAGGAAGGCAGCTAGAAGAGGGGAGCCTGTTTGCTGCTTTCAATGTGTCCCTTGTCCCCATGGAGAGATCTCCAACCTGACAGGTGAGAAGATCGCAAAAAAAAAAAAAAACAGTGGACCCAACAAATGTTTTCAAGATGATCTGATGACGTTGGATAATGTAATGTCTTACTGTACATTTCTCTTTCTCCAGACTCGATTGAGTGCTCCAGGTGTCCATGGAATAAGTGGCCAAGCCTAAAAAAAGACAGATGCCTCCCAAAAGCCATTGAGTTCCTGTCATATGATGAGCCATTGGGTGTAACTTTGGCATCCACCAGTGCCACCTCTTCCATGATTCCTCTTGTTATTTTGGGGGTTTTCATCCACTATAAGACCAGTCCAATTGTCCGTGCCAATAATTATTTTCTAAGTTGTCTTCTCCTGGTGTCATTGTCCCTCTGTTTCCTTTGTGCTTTGGCTTTCATTGGTTTCCCCCAACCTCAGAAGTGTCTTCTGCGCCAGGCTGCTTTTGGCATGGTCTTTGCCCTCTGCGTGTCCTGCATCTTGGCCAAAACCATCATGGTGGTCATTGCCTTCAAGGCCATCAAACCAGACAGTGACCTGAGGAGGTGGTCAAGTCCTCGAGTGTCCTACCTGATCATTGGGCTGAGCACCCTCCTTCAATTCCTGGTGTGTATCACATGGCTATCTCTATCACCACCCTACCATGAAAGCAAAACTGAGGCTCAGTCTGGGTTCATCATTGTTCAGTGTAACGAGGGCTCCCCAACTATCTTTTGGTGCATGCTGGGATATCTTGGTCTTCTGGCCACCATCAGCTTCATTGTTGCATTCCTGGCCAGGAGGCTCCCAGATAGCTTCAATGAGGCCAAGTTCATCACCTTCAGCATGCTGGCCTTCCTCAGTGTCTGGGTGTCCTTTATCCCAGCCTCTCTTAGCGCCCATGGAAAGTACACCGCGGCCATGGAGATCTTTGCCATCCTGTCCTCCAGCTGGGCGATGCTCTGCTGCATGTTTGCTCCCAAGTGTTACATCATTTTATTCCAAACCAACAGGAACTCGAGAGAACATCTCATGGGGAAGACAAATAAGAAGCCTCTATGAGTGTACAAAAACTGGGTTATATAGACTTCTGATATATATGAGAATAAACTACTCCTGAGTGTATGGTCTGGTGGAGAAGCCTTCCCAATCTTGTTTTTATTTTTCCTGTGGTTGAGTAAGCCCATCGGTTGCTGGTCTACAAATGACCACCCTCCTCCTTCTCCGACACTCTGCTCCACTCCTGGGACTTAACACACCCAAACTTGCATTTACTACGGTGGACAAAAGTACCCAATGCTACATCCAATGTGACAAAATACATAGTCAAATACTTCAATGTTTGTATTCTCATGAGTAAGGGTCATTGAGTTTGGCCAAATCATTATAAGCCTGCAGCCACGTCACGGCATGACCAGTATGCAGGTCCTAACACTACCTGTGAACATTCTCATTTATCTCTGCAGTGGAGGGAGAATGGTCTCAGTGAACCTGTCCTGCACTTAAGAAGAGGGTAGGGGAGACCTTATACTGTGGGAGGAGGGGCCACTAACCTCCAATCAACTGATACCAGTTGAAAATTAAAATAAATGAATACACAATAAACAATCCCAGAAAGCTCTAACCCCAGAACCCACCACATTATATATATATATATATATATATATATATATATATATATATATATATATATATATATATATTTTTTTTTTTGTGTCAAAAGGAGTGCTACTGAGAGTGGCCAAATGTATATAACAAAAGACAAAAATACCCATATGTTACATCCAATGTGACAAAATACATAATACTTTAATGTTAGTATTCTCATGAGTAAGGGTCATTTACTATGGTGGGAAAGTGAAAAGTCTCCATCAATTAAAATTGAACCAACTGGTTCACTGACCACATCCTGTGCACATGTACTAAACAGAATGTCTTGTCTTGTTGTAAATCTTGTATATGAAATAAATTCTGATGACTTTCTAATTAATATATTGTGTCCAATGCATAAATGTTACTTGGTAGCTCAATATTTAATGGGAAAAGCATATGAACAAAGGTGTAGATTATACTGAAGAAACCCTCATTTGCAAAGCAGTGCCAATCTCCTCCTCACACACACTACTACACCATGGCATGTACTGTACACACAGCACGGGTACCATGTGGGCAGCGGCAGTGCCAGCCTCCCCCTCACACACACTACTACACCATGTATACACAGCACAGGTACAGCGCGGGCAGCAGCAGTGCTAGCCTCCCCCTCACGAACACTACTACACCATGTATACACAGCACAGGTACAGCGCGGGCAGCGGCAGTGCCAGCCTCCCCTCACACACACTACTACACCATGTATACACAGCACAGGTACAGCGCGGGCAGCGGCAGTGCCAGCCTCCCCCTCACACACACTACTACACACTGTATACACAGCACAGGTATAGCATGGGCAGTGCCGGCCTCCCCCTCACACACACTACTACACCATGGCATATTTACACACCACAGGTACAGCGCGGGCAGTGGCTGTGCCAGCCTCCGTCTTACACACTACTACACCATGTATACCAAGCACAGGTACAGCGCGGGCAGTGGCAGTGCCAGCCTCCCCTTAATAAACGCTTCCCTATTTTTATTTTCATATGAATTTCACGTTGCTCAGATAATTGAATATTTTATCAGAGCATAAAAACTACAGTACTCTCAAGGCAGAACATTTTCAGCCAGGTGTGTATGTTCTGTTCCACAGGTGGGAATTTGTTATTCCCGAATTGAACAAGCAGTCCCAAAGCGTACACATAAAATGAACTCATTATCTCATTAAAATAAATTGCTTTTAACCCTTTCAGCGCTGCAGAGGTATCCTGTCACTATACACAAAGCTCTGTCACTGCACCTCCATCCTGTCCCACATCTCCCCTTCTATTCCTGTACTGACTACACTCCCAACACACACACACACAGCTCTATCACTGCACCTCCATCCTGCACCATAACCCTTCAGGGCTGAGATATTCTGGGGGGAAACTTTTGAATTAAAAGTTCCCGGACCACAAAAACCTAACAGTGACTTCAACAAAACAGTGTACGGGAGCAGAAAACCTAGGAGGCATCCAGAACAGCTATAATGATGTCTCCAATTTAAGGGCAACCTACAATGTCTATACCGCAGTTCGTGTTGTTGCCAAAGCTTTGCAAGATTTCACCGACTGCCGTGAAGGAGAAGGACCATTCTCACATGGATGATGCTCAGATATTTGGAGTTTCAGACCATGGCTGGTAGAGATCTAAACTAGAGTACAGAATAACTCAATACAAATGAAATGATACTAGACACCTTTTGATGGACTAACATTAGCGATGAGATTACAGTGTGCAGAGCTTTCCAAACCTCGTAGGTTTCTTCTCTGAGAGTACTGTGGCAGCACAGATAGAAAGACATATACTGTATATTCTCACCACTCCATGTCCCTTCTCATCATCTCAGGATATACCGGTTATGCCCGATTGTCAGGCGATGTCTTCTTTTCTCTCCTATAAAGTTACGTTGAAAAGTACATACTCTCCGTATAAATCGGGCCTCCCGACTTGCGAGCCAATCCGTAGCTGGATGTATGGGGTAGGAGGGTTAAATGGAGGAAGCTCCAACTTGCGGGCCTGACGAGGCCATGTTGCTTGTGGCAGGAACCTCTCTATCCCAGAAACCCCCGATAAATTTCTCGAGACTACCAGAATAGCGTGATTTTATCAAAATCGTGCTGGTTTTATTTTTGCAGCTGCCGCTCGATGTGTTCTGAGCAGGAGCGAGAAATCTCGAAAAATGCGTTCCCCGTATGATTTGGCCAACTCATCGAGGTTTTCTGAATGGCTACCTAGCAAAATTGTGAGATAACTGTTCAAAATCCTCGATGAGTTGGTTATCGAAGCTACTAGAATAGGCCCCACAGAATAAAAATACAGAAAAATACCCTATATAATACAGTATGTCGGATACAAAAATTATATATATGAAAAAAAGGTGGATAATATTATTCACAAACTGGAAATGTTAATCAGTTTTGTTGAAACCTTCTTGAATTTCTTAAATGGAAGAGACTGGAACATAGCATAACATCATTTTCATACATATAACGAATGTTTAACAGTCTTAGCTCTGCCTGCGTATCCCCCATCAGGGTGTTAGTCTGGAGCTGGTATTGAAACAGCAAAATGCTCCCCACGCGTTTTACAGGGTCACCTGCTTCCTCAGGGGCCGATGGACTCTCCCCAAATGTCTGAGTACTTTATACACTGCCCGTCTATATTTGTCGACGATCGTTAAATAATACCTAACTAGGACTAGGAACCCTCCAAAACAGGGAGGGAAGGTGTAAAACAGAAGAACGCAAGAAAAACGGTCTGAGCCAACCCATAGAACGGTTTGTGGAACAGAATGGTAGATCCCCCCCACCCGTCCAAACCTAGCTCCCCCCCTCCCGCTCTACAGCCCCACCCACCACTTCCCCATTACCCCTCTTCTTCTTCTTGCAGTGTAAGGAGTAGCGCTCTCCCGTGAACTGTTGGTGCACTTGTTGAGGTACCTGCCGAGTACTCCAGTACTCGGTGCGGCCGACTAAGAAATAAGGATCCGTCTGATCCAGCTACATGGCCCTCAGCGATGGTGTCAACCTCTGCGTTGGGTGGACTCCGGTTGGAGGGTCTCACCTTTAAGAGTCTTTGTTAACTGGGGGCAAGGAGATGCACATGGGATGTCTGGCTCAAGAACAAAGGGAAATATGGCCTGCTAGCTACCCCATCCCAACTTACCCCCATCTTTGGAAACCCACACCCCGCCTGGGTGCTCCAAAAAACAATTCAACCAATTCCTAGGTCTAGGAATAAGGCTGATTGCCGATCTGCTGAAAAATGAGGAGATCCTCCCCTTCCAAGAACTCCGCGACAAACATAAACACCAAGGTCTCCATCTGTTCAAATTTTTGCAAATTAGGCACTTCCTTCTATCCCTAGCCCCAAACGCTAAATTCCCCCCATTAACCAGGTTTGAATCCCTTTGCAGCAAGGGCTCCTACCAGAGATGTCTGATCTCAGAGATCTATAGGGGGATGGAGTCGGCAACCAGCCCCCCAATCCACAAGTATATGCAAAAATGGTCAGAGGACCTCAATGTACAGATAGATATGGACGAGTGGGAGGATATCTGGGAGTTGGCCACAAAGACCTCAATCTGTACAGTGACAAAAGAGAACATATATAAAATACTATTCCAGTGGTACCTGATCCCGGCTAGGCTGAGCCAGATCTTCCCCGGCACTCCCGACCTGTGCTGGAGGGGATGTGGTCAAAAGGGGGACATGGCCCACATTTGGTGGTCATGTCCGGAGATTCAGAGGTACTGGACAAAGATCCAGAAGCTTCTACAAGAAACTACGGGGCTTCTTTTCCCCCTGGACCCCTTGACCTTCGTGCTGAGCAAACCTATAGACGACCTGCCCCCCCCCCCCCCCCCGAGTAGACTAGTATCAGCTATCCTAATCGCAGCCAGATGCTCAAAAGCTGCGGCGTGGAAACACACCAAAGCCCCAGCGAGAAACATGGTGTTGAGAAGAATAGACGAGGTCATGGCCATGGATAAACTTACAGCAATGCTCAACAAAAAAATGCCACAGTTTCGGAATACCTAGGACCCCTGGAGCGGCCCGCTAGGACTAGGCCTGCATTAGGCCTTCCTCGTACTGATGGAAAGGGAGGAAGAAAAGAGAGTTCCCCCATCCTCCCACCACCCCCCCCCAGTATGTTTTCCCCCCCTCCCCCCTTAGACCTTTTCCCCCCCCCCACCAACTGAAAAATACCCATTTTGGGACAACATGTTGTTTAACTCAGTTGAAAAATCTTGTCATGTGCCTATGACATTGTCGTTATCATTTGGATGTATGTTGTTCTCAATAAAAAAAAAAGTGATACAAAAAAAGAGTTTTTGTTAACAGCGCGGTGGTCTGGTCCAAGACCACAGACCGCGATCACCACACCACGTCTTCCTTGTGTCCGTGACACTATAGTAAAATGGGTAAGTGTCCCTATCTAAGGGGCCTTCCCTGCAGCAGTCACCCGCTTCACGTGATTGGGACCTATCTGGGACCTAAGTGGAGTTTCTAGCCTAGTCTGAGGGTCACTGACACTCAGACCCTCCCTTCCCCTTGTCTGCCCTGGCTCCAACTCAATAACTGACTCCTCACTAACGGACTCCTGACTAACTGACAAACTGACTCCTGACTAACTGCCTCACTCACTGCCTTAACTGTCAGAATCCAAACTGTCAGAATCTCTCAGTCCTTTTGGTTGCCTGGTAACATGTGGACTGCAGCCACTGAGGCTGTTATAACTTGTAGTTCCCTTGCTGATATACTCCTATGGAAAGGTAAGGGGACAAACAAGGGACTCAGGCTATATATATATATATATATATACAGCTCAACCCCGTTATAACGCAATCCGTTACAACGCAGATCCTCTTATAGCGCGATGCAAGCGTGGCTCCCAATTTTTGTATTTAGGAATACTTTACAACACGATTATTGGTATCTTAAATACTTTATTGTACGATGCATACAATTGTACATTATTTCTAACGCGAAACGCTTATAACGCGGTGTGATTCTTTGGACCCCAAGCACAGCGTTATAAGGGGGTTGAGTTGTGTATATATATATATATAACAGGATATATATATATATATATATATATATATATATATATATATATATATATATATATATATATATATACAGTTGTGGGGAAAAAAAAGTACACCCTCTTTGAATTCTATGTACACTGCTACATTATAACATATATACACCATGACATGTATACCCACACACTTATACACCAAATTACATCCCTGTGAGTGTGTGTTATACTGTATCACACACACACTGCTACATTATAATATATATACAGTACACCATGACATGTATACCCACACACTGCTACACCAAATTACATCCCTATGAGTGGGTGTTATACGGTATCACACACACACTGCTACATTATAACATACAGTACAGTGGTGTGAAAAAGAAAGTACACCCTCTTTGAATTCTATGGTTTTACATATCAGGACATAATAACAATCATCTGTTCCTTAGCAGGTCTTAAAATTAGGTAAATACAACCTCAGATGAACAACAACACATAACATATTACACCGTGTCATGATTTATTTAACAAAAATAAAGCCAAAATGGAGAAACCATGTGTGAAAAACTAAGTACACCATTTCTGCTTCCATAGGAATTAAGATGCTAA
This sequence comes from Ascaphus truei, assembly GCF_040206685.1. Taxonomy (NCBI): domain Eukaryota; kingdom Metazoa; phylum Chordata; class Amphibia; order Anura; family Ascaphidae; genus Ascaphus; species Ascaphus truei. The sequence goes on along the minus strand of NC_134502.1, from coordinate 28,696,595 downwards.
GTAGCAGACAGGTGCTGCTAATCAAACGCCCATGGTTAATTGATCATCATATAAACTACTTGTACTAGTGGCCACCAGGGGTCACTAAATGCCCTATAACATTGCACTCAAAAGTTGTGACATCCAATTAAAGACGTCATGAAATGGATATTAATTATTATATAGGACCAAAGGAGGGATCCAAAAAAAAAACCAAGGCTCAAAACTCAAAACCACAAGAAAATAATAACATTTTATTAAACAATCAACAGACACACAAGTAGGGAACATATAGACAAGGGTATTAAAATCCCCAACTGGAGAGACGGCTAGTGAGGGGGTGAGCTAGTATCCAAATATAACCTATGCTCATGGGGAAAGATATCCCTTGGGTGTATAAGGTACATTGGGTGGATAAGTAGTTGTATGTGAATATACTAACAGGTAACACATAAAGGTGAAATTACCTAGTTAGTAATTATAGCCACCCACAATGCGCATGTAAAAGGTACATAGAAAAATCACTTCACCATATATGTGTATTCCTCACTAATAGATGCCCATACAAATATTCAAATATCTTGTGACCATGAGAGGTGGTATACCTCAAAGGAGTGATCTCCCTGAATGGCCATATAACCTACAGGTCGCATTGGTACAAACTCTGATAGCGTATTTACCTTCGTATCCAAGTAGGTAAAATAAAGGAGACATACCAAAATGAATTTCTATGTCCAGCGCTATACTACCTTATCTTCGAGCCCCATACACACAGACCGTCTCTTCCTGGTGTACGTCATGCGTCTGACGTCACCATATCCCGACGTACGTTTCACGTGCTTCGAGCACGCTTCTTCAGGGGGAGGAGTCATATTATGTGGTAGTAAGTGTCGGGTTTTTAAAGTCAAATGCCAAGGAGGAGCCGCATAATTCACCAATGGGTGGTAAGTTGCCGCATAATTCACCAATGGGTGGTAAGTTGCCGCATAATTCACCAATGGGTGGTAAGTTGCCGCATAATTCACCAATGGGTGGTAAGTGATCATCAGCAAGTGTGACCATCTCTAAAAAAGCCGAAGTTTTAGCAGTTTGCTGGTCTGGAGAATTCTGGTGTGTGTTAACACAATGCCAAGGAGGAAAGACATCAGCAATGATCTTAGATAAGCAATTGTTGCTGCCCATCAATCTGGGAAGGGTTATAAGACCATTTCCAAACAATTTAAATTCCATCATTCTACAGTGAGAAAGATTATTCAAAAGTGGAAAGCATTCAAGACAGTTGTCAATCTTCCCAGGAGTGGACGTCCCAGCAAATTCACACCAAGGTCAGACCGTGCAATGCTCAGAGAAATTGCACAAAAAAACAAGAGTTACATCTCAGACTCTACAGGTTCAGTTAGCATGTTAAATGTTAAAGTTCATGACAGTACAATTAGAAAAAGACTGAACAAGTATGGTTTGTTTGGAAGGGTTGCCAGGAGAAAGCCTCTTCTCTCTAAAAAGAACATGGCAGCACAGCTTAGGTTTGCAAAGTTGCATCTGAACAAACCACAAGACGTCTGGAACAATGTCCTATGGGCAGACGAGACCAAAGTGAAGATGTTTGGCCATAATGCACAGCGCCACATTTGGCGAAAACCAAACACAGCATATCAGCACAAACACCTCATACCAATTGTCAAGCACGGTGGTGGAGAGGTGATGATTTGCGCTTGTTTTGCAGCCACAGGACCTGGGAACCTTGCAGTCATTGAGTCTAACAGGCTGGACACCTAACAAGCTCCTACCTAATTGAAGCTAACCCCCTCCCACATTTAAATGGTTAAGGGCTCACTCCATAGCATCTTCCACTCAGGGGAACTGGCTTGCTTGCAGTATGGTTGTGACAACTCTAATACAGAGTGCTTTTCCTGGTAATGTACAGGTTAATAAAAGCTTCAATCAGACTTAGAACTTTGCAACTAATATTGACAGATTTACTATAAATCATTCTTCCTGTTATTACACAGGTTATTAAGAATTTATATTAGCGTTTGGGACCCCTGAAATGTGGTCTGCCGTGCCGTTGGCTCAGGGGCTTACAACAATTTTGGCCAAAAATGTCAAACTAATAGACCATTTTACTTAATAGATATTTATACATATATATTTAGGCACTGTACCGTGTATGAGTTTCACTGGATGTTCTAAAACTGAGCTCTGTCTGTGTTTTATGTTCTGTCTCTGGTTTTAAAGTCATTGAATCTACCATGAACTTCTCTCTATACCAAAGTATTCTAGATTCAAATGTGAGGCCATCTGTCCAACAGCTAAGGCTTGTCCGAAATTGGGTCATGCAACAGGACAATGATCCCAAGCACACCAGCAAATCTACAACAGAATGGCTGAAAAAGAAAAGAATCAAGGTGTTGCAAGTGCCCAGTCAAAGTCCAGACCTTAACCCGATTGAAATGCTGTGGTGGGACCTTAAGAGAGCTGTGCATAAACAAATGCCCACAAACCTCAATGAACTGAAGCAATGTTGTAAAGAAGAGTGGGCCAAAATTGCTCCACAACGATGTGAGAGACTGATAAAGTCATACAGAAAACGATTGCTTCAAGATATTGCTGCTAAAGGTGGTTCTACAAGCTATTTAATCATAAGGTGTACTTAGTTTTTCACACACGGCTTCTCCATTTTGGCTTTATTTTTGTTAAATAAATCATGACACGGTGTAATATGTTATGTGTTGTTGTTCATCTGAGGTTGTATTTACCTAATTTTAAGACCTGCTAAGAAACAGATGATTGTTATTATGTCCTGATATGTAAAACCATAGAATTCAAAGAGGGTGTACTTTCTTTTTCACACCACTGTACTGTATGATATAATGTAGCAGTGTGTGTGTGATACCGTATAACACCCACTCATAGGGATGTAATTTGGTGTAGCAGTGTGTGGGTATACATGTCATGGTGTACTGTATATATATTATAATGTAGCAGTGTGTGTGTGATACAGTATAACACACACTCACAGGGATGTAATTTGGTGTATAAGTGTGTGGGTATACATGTCATGGTGTATATATGTTATAATGTAGCAGTGTGTGTGATATAACACCCACTCACAGGGATGTAATTTGGTGTAGTAGTGTGTGGGTATACATGTCATGGTGTATATATGTTATAATGTAGCAGTGTGTGTGATATAACACCCGCTCACAGGGATGTAATTTGGTGTAGTAGTGTGTGGGTATACATGTCATGGTGTATATATGTTATAATGTAGCAGTGTGTGTGATATAACACACACTCACAGGGATGTCATTTGGTGTATCAGTGTGTGGGTATACATGTCATGGTGTAGATTTTTATATATGTTATAATGTAGCAGTGTGCGTGATATAACACACACTCACAGGGATGTAATTTGGTGTAGTAGTGTGTGGGTATACATGTCATGGTGTAAATATGTTATAATGTACGAGTGTGTGTGATATAACACCCGCTCACAGGGATGTAATTTGGTGTAGTAGTGTGTGGGTATACATGTCATGGTGTATATGTGTTATAATGTAGCAGTGTGTGTGATATAACACCCACTCACAGGGATGTAATTTGGTGTAGTAGTGTGTGGGTATACATGGCATGGTGTATATGTGTTATAATGTAGCAGTGTGTGTGATATAACACTAACTCACAGGGATGTAATTTGGTGTAGGAGTGTGTGGGTATACATGTTGGTGTATATATGTTATAATGTAGCAGTGTGTGTGATATAACACCCACTCACAGGGATGTAATTTGGTGTAGTAGTGTGTGGGTATACATGGCATGGTGTATATGTGTTATAATGTAGCAGTGTGTGTGATATAACACTAACTCACAGGGATGTAATTTGGTGTAGGAGTGTGTGGGTATACATGGCATGGTGTATATATGTTATAATGTAGTAGTGTGTGTGATATAACACCCACTCACAGGGATGTAATTTGGTGTAGTAGTGTGTGGGTATACATGTCATGGTGTATATGTGTTATAATGTAGTAGCAGTGTGTGTGATATAACACAAACTCACAGGGATGTAATTTGGTGTAGCAGTGTGTGGGTATACATGTCATGGTGTATATATGTTATAATGTAGCAGTGTGTGTGATATAACACCCGCTCACAGGGATGTAATTTGGTGTAGCAGTGTGTGGGTATACATGTCATGGTGTATATGTGTTATAATGTAGCAGTGTGTGTGATATAACACCCGCTCACAGGGATGTAATTTGGTGTAGAAGTGTGTGGGTATACATGTCATGGTGTATGTGTGTTATAATGTAGGAGTGTGTGTGATATAACACCCACTCACAGGGATGTAATTTGGTGTAGCAGTGTGTGGGTATACATGTCATGGTGTATATATGTTATAATGTAGCAGTGTGTGTGATATAACACCCGCTCACAGGGATGTAATTTGGTGTATCAGTGTGTGGGTATACATGTCATGGTGTATATATGTTATAATGTAGCAGTGTGTGTGATATAACACCCACTCACAGGGATGTAATTTGGTGTAGCAGTGTGTGGGTATACATGTCATGGTGTATATATGTTATAATGTAGAAGTGTGTGTGATATAACACCCACTCACAGGGATGTAATTGGGGTGTGTTATCACGCTCCCATGCAGGGGAATGCCTCCGGCCTCCCTGGGAGGGTCAGTCCCACAGGTTAAAGGAAATTATGAACGACCTTAGGGGCCTCTCTCTGTTACCCCCGGGATACCAGTCTCTCTGCCCCCTCAGTGTCGGGCGGCACAGTGCTCTGTAATGCAATGATAGGGTTAATCATTATTAGGTCCTTTGGGAACCTCTGTTAATGGGGGAATTTATCTCCATATATAAAGAGGAATGTCTGTGCACCGGGGAGAGACAGAGAGACGGACACAGGATGAGGTAAGTGTGTGTGTGTGTGTGTCTGTGTGTGTGTGTGTGTGTGTGTGTATATATATATATATATATATATATATACACATTATATATATATGTATGTGTGTGTGTATGTATGTATGTATGTATGTATGTGTGTGCATGTGTGTTTGTGTGTGTGTGTGTATCATTGTATAGAAATTACTGTGTCACATTGCAGCGTGCTCATTATCAGTCTACAGATACTCAGCATCATTATACAGCGCAGCATGTTCATTATCAGTGTATAGATACTCAGCATCATTATACAGCGCGGCATGTTCATTATCAGTGTATAGATACTCTGCATCATTATTCAACACAATGTATTCATTATAAGTGTAGAGGGATACTCATCATCATTATACAGTGCAGCATATTAATTATCAGTGTATAGAGATACCCAGCATCATTATACAGCACGGCGTGTTTAATATCAGTGTATAGATACTCAGCATCATTATACAGCGCAGCATATTAATTATCAGTGTATAGAGATACCCAGCATCATTATACAGCACAGCGTGTTCAATATCAGCGTATCGATACTCTGCATCATTATACAACGCAGCATGATCATTATCAGCGTATAGATACTCTGCATCATTATACAGTGCGACGTGTTCATTATCAGCGTATAGATACTCAGCATCATTATACAGCGCAGCGTGATCATTATCAGCGTATAGATACTCTGCATCATTATACAGCGCAGCGTGATCATTATCAGCGTATAGATTCGCAGCATCATTATACAGCGCAGCATGTTCATTATCAGCGTATAGATACTCTGCATCATTATACAGCGCGGTGTGATCATTATCAGTGTATAGAGATACTCTGCATCATTATACAGCGCAGTGTGATCATTATCAGTGTATAGAGATACTCTGCATCATTATACAGCGCAGCGTGATCATTATCAGCGTATAGATACTCTGCATCATTATACAGCGCAGCGTGATCATTATCAGCGTATAGATACTCAGCATCATTATACAGCGCAGCGTGATCATTATCAGCGTATAGATACTCGGCATCATTATACAGCGCAGCGTGATCATTATCAGCGTATAGATACTCTGCATCATTATACAGCTCAGCGTGATCATTATCAGCGTATAGATACTCATATCCTCAGGATAATACTTTGGATATACAATTAGGACCAAGGTACCTCTAATTTTACTCATTATTATTAGCCCGCTGTATACGTGTCTGCTATAGAGTACTATGGGCTATATTTAGCTGTGGTATTTACATACAGTACATACACTGTATGCAGAGGCACTTACATCCATGCTCATACTGTACTTACATTGGGTATAAGAATATATCAGCTAACAGGCCCTGTTTGTGCTTGTTGAGCACAGCACAGAGGATGTAAACGTTATACTGTATATACTTCATTTCATTGGGCGTATTGTACATTTTGGATGTAATTAAAGTTTTATTATTTTGCATTATAAAAAAGCTGGTCCAATATGATCTGTTCTGATCACCAATCAGAACTATTATCTGCAGGACTATGAGAGTCCCGAGTATTTCTTCCCTATGTATTGAGTGCAAGTATAGGGGTACGTTTCATCCCCTTGTATCACTTTGGTGTATTTCTATATTGATCCCCTATGCACCTTACAGTCAGTTCCTGTTCAATCATTCATTAGGAAATTACTAGGTGAGCGGATTATCCTATTCTTTGCAGTATAGAGATACTCGGGATGATTATACAGTGCAGCGTGTTCATTATCAGTGTACAGATACTCAACATCATTATACAGCGCAGCATGTTCATTATCAGTGTATAGATATTCAGCATCATTATACAGTGCAGCATGTTCATTATCAGTGTATAGATACTCAGCATCAGTGTACAGCGCGGCGTTCACATTATCAGTGTATAGATACTCTGCACCATTATACAGTGCAGCGTGATGATTATCAGTTTATAGATACTCAACACCATTATACAGTGCGGCGTCTTCAATATCAGTGTACAGTATAGATACTCTGCATCATTATACAGCGTAGCGTGCTCATTCTCAGTGTATAGATATTCTGCATCATTATACAGTGCAACGTGATCATTATCATTGTATAGATACCCTGCATCATTATACAGCGCAGCATTCTCCTTTGCTAAATGACCTATCCCTTGACCATTAGAGAGCTGATATAATAACAGTGTAACGATGTGACTATGGCCATTTCACCTTGTGTTTCTCCGCTTGGCCGCAGGTTGATCTCCCGATTATATTGGTCTTTATGGGACCTCGTTCTCTCCTACCTCGCTCCGACCTCTTATTCCAGCTGTTTCGGGGGCAGCCTGGCGGCCTTGCACCATACTGGGATCCTGGGGACAGGAGATCTCCTAATAGGGGCCGTGATCCCGTTCCATGTCGATAAAGTGTATCTCAAATCCACATTCACAGAGACACCACCGCAGGACGTCTGTACCATGTAAGGCTTCGCTATTTTAACCTCTCTTTATTCTATAGAGAGATTACAGTAGAGTCTCGTTTATCCAACCTAAACAGGACCGAGACCATGTTGGAAAACCGAAAATGTTTGCTAATCAGGAAACATGAGAGGGGGAGTGAAACAAACCCAATATGAATGCAGTATAAGTATGTCATATATGTCATATATTAAATGCAGTGCAGTAAAAGTTTGTATGATACATACATACACATATGTATTAGGTTTATTAATACAGTACATACTTATACAACAGTTATTGCTTAAAGAAATGAGTTACTTAGGGAGCCAGGCGTGTGCGCTGATGGATAAAACAGAAGGTTGGATAATCAGGATTCTACTGTATTGTCTTTTTAAATATAGCCCTGTTTAATGTGCTTAAACCTACCCTGCACCTCCAAACCAGACTTGAAACATATGTCTTCCATCTTGCCTCCCTTCATACCACTCCTCTTGCACTCTTTCACCTCTGTTTTTCCTCACCTCCATCAATCACACTCCTCTTCCACTCTTTCCCCTCCATCTTGCCTTCCTTCATACCACTCCTCTTCCACTCTTTCACCTCCATCTTTCCTTCCTTCATACCACTCCCCTTCCACTCTTTCTCCCTACATCTTGCTTTCCTTCATACCTCTCCTCTTCCACTCTTTCACCTCCGTCTTTCCTCACCTCCATCACATTCCTCTATCACACCTCTTCCACTTTTACCTTTGTCTTCCTCCCTTCATCAGACAACTCTTCCACTCCTCTTCTACTCTTTCATCAGTCTTGTCTCCCTCTATCACACTGACCACTTTTTCACCTTCGTCTTACCTTACTTCTATCACACTCCTCTTCCACTCTTTCACCTTTGTCTTCCCTTACCTCTATCACACCCCTCTTCCACTCTTTCACCTTCGTCTTACCTTACCTCTATCACACCCCTCTTCTACTCTTTCACCTTCGTCTTACCTTCCCTCTATCACACTCCTCTTCCACTCTATCACCTTCGTCTTACCTTACCTCTATCACATTCATATTCCACTCTTTCACCTTTGTCTTACCTTACCTCTATCACACTCCTATTCCACTCTTTGAACTTCATCTTACCTTACCTCTATCACACTCCTCTTCCACTCTTTCACCTTCGTCTTACCTTACCTCTATCACACCCCTCTTCCACTCTTTCACCTTCGTCTTACCTTACCTCTATCACACCCCCCTTCCACTCCTTCACCTTCATCTTACCTTACCTCTATCACACTCCTCTTCCACTCTTTCACCTTCATCTTACCTTCCCTCTATCACACTCCTATTCCACTCTTTCACCTCCGTCTTACCTTACCTCTATCACACTCCTATTCCACTCTTTCACCTTCGTCTTGCCTTACCTCTATCACACTCCTATTCCACTCTTTCACCTTCGTCTTACCTTACCTCTATCACCCTCCTCTTCCACTCCTTCACCTTCGTCTTACCTTACCTTTATCACACTCCTATTCCACTCTTTCACCTTCGTCTTACCTTCCCTCTATCACACTCCTCTTCCACTCATTCACCTCCGTCTTGCTTTTCTTCATACCACTCTTCTTCCAGTCTTTCACCTCCGTCTTGCCTCACCTCTATCACATTCCTCTATCACACCTCTTCCACTTTTACCTCTGTCTTCCTCCCTTCATCAGACTCATCTTCCACTCCTTTTCTACTCTGTCATCAGTCTTGTCTCCCTCTATCTACACATCCTGTCCCCTCATCTCTACCGCTCCTTTTCTCTCTCCTTTGGACTAACTCCCATATCTCACAGACCCTGCATTTCTATTCACAACTTTTTATGTCTTTCAATCTTCCTCCCTCTCACTCCCCCTCTTCCCCTTTCCCGAGTCACCGACCAGTTCTGTATAGTACATACATCAGCCTCTTAGCGCTTCATCCGTTCTCCCACACGGCTTCAAATTTGAGACTCAGCCCTTGACAGATTGACAGATCCCTTTTTCAAATTCTTCCAAAGTTGGTGGATGAAATTACACTTTTGGTTCTCACGTCTCCTCTCCTCCCACCGCACCCTCCCATCCCCACCCCCTCCCCCAGGTTCCGCTTTGAAAACTACCAGCAGTTCCAGGCTATGAGGTTTGCCGTAGAGGAGATCAACAGAAGCCCAGACCTCCTCCCCAACCTCACCTTGGGCTTCCAGGTCTACGACTCATGTGCTGTGCTGCAGAGAGAACTGGAGGGAACACTGTGGGTGCTAACGGGTCAGAACCAAGCCATACCTAATTACTGTTGCCGGGAATGGCCACCTCTGGCTGCCATCATCGGCCACTCAATGTCCACCTACTCCATTCTCATGGCTCATATCCTGGGTCTGTACAGATACCCACAGGTAAGGATATGTAATCCTTACTGAAATTTCTATGTATAGTGTAGAAAAGTATTAACTTGTGTTGTTCAACTCTTGTGTGAAATATATGGACCATGTTGCCGACCTTCCTCTCATCTGACACTGCTCTCTTTGGCACAAGGGCTACAACAGAACGTCAAACCTTGAGGATTTAGTTGGAGCGAAGAGAGAAAACCCCCACAAATTATACATGCATGCATCCCATTTTAACATTGTGTGAAGAAATACCATCTCTAACTGATCCTATAACTGCTCTCCTATCTGATCCTATAATTCCTCTCCTAACTGATCCTATAACTGCTCTCCTAACTGATCCTATAACTCCTCTCCTAACTGATCCTATAACTGCTCTCCTAACTGATCCTATAACTCCTCTCCTAACTGATCCTATAACTCCTCTCCTAACTGATCCTATAACTCCTCTCCTAACTGATCCTATAACTGCTTCCTATAATTCCTTTCCCAAATAATAATATAATATATCCCATTAAATCCTCAATTAACTGATCTGTTAATTGCTCCTTAAAACTCCACATCTAAGTAACTACTGGAAAACAGCTCCAACAACTTTGTGCCTTTATGATTATATCACGATTGCTATAACTCCTCTCCTAACTGACCTTTAAATAAATCCCTACTGTATAACCCCTTCCCTAGCTGATCCTATAGCTTCTCCCTATAACTCATCTCCCAACTGATCCTTTAACTGCTCCCTACTGTATAAAGTATCTTCTGCTCCCAGCTGCTTCTATAATACTGTAACTCCCTATAAGTCCTCTCCTAACTGATCCTTTAACTGCTCCCTACTGTATATCTTCTGCTCCCAGCTGCTTCTATAATACTGTAACTCCCTATAAGTCCTCTCCTAACTGATCCTATAATCCAGGGGGAGCAAACTCCTGTCCTCTATAGCCACCATAGTACACTCTGGGGGAAGGGGAAGAGAAAGGGGACCCTCGCATCTGCCTCTAGTATAAGAGCTATAAGTACTGCTAGGCATTCTAATGTACCCAACAGGGGGTTAGCAACCTTAGACTTATTAGACCGTTTATTGTTATACCATTTGGTCTATATAAGTTTATGTGGCAGTGAGTCAACATTCATCTGCTATATACCCAGTATCTTCAAGAGGTATATACATGTGTAAGATCAGTCCCATGTTACCTGTTTCATTTACACAGGCTTTTTAAACTTTTTTATTGCTGCACTAGGAGGTTTACTCTCATATATGAGTTTCTTTTCTGCCATTAGTCAGTCTGGGTAGACTTTGATCAACCACCTAGTTTGTAGTTTAAGGATTAATTATTGTTGTCTGTTTTACGTGTTTTGTCACCAATGTCAGTTGGATTTTTGGTTCTAATGTTTTGACAATTATTTTAATCAGTTGAAATAAAAGATTATATTTTAAATCATTCATCTTTACACAATCACATTCAACGAGTGCTGTCAAAAAGGGTGCTTTTGTTTCCTAGTATTAATGTTGTTCTCTATAGCCACCAATATGTTAGGTTTTAAGGCTTCAACACAGGTGGCTCAATCAGTGGCTCAGTCAAAATGACTGCGCCACTGATTGAGAAACCTGTGCTGAAGCAGGGATATCCCTAGTATCTGGCCTATTGGTGGCACTTGAGGACAGGAGTTGGTCAGTCCCTATAACTCCTCTCCTAATTGATCTTACAATTGAATCCCATGACTCATGCTCATAAATTATTGTATATTAAATCCCTATAATTCCTCTACTACCTTATCCTATAACGTCTCTCCAAACTGATCATATACAGTAATCGCCTCCCTTTATGCCAACTCCTTCAACTACTCAGTAGAACTCTACCCTTCCCCCTCCACCTAATTTCTCAGCCAACATTTTTCTCCTCGATGCTTTCTAATGCAAAGTTGATAGAGCATACATGGATAAACTGATACAACAGGATGAAACAGGCAACTGACTCTTGATCATCAACGTAACGTCATCCTTCCTATTTGAAACCTTAAAACACACATGGGGAGAATTATTCTATATGTGCCAAAGCTGAAACTCTGGATATTTTCAGCTAGAAATACCCATTGACGCCCGAAAATGTCACAATGGCATCTTCGGAGTTGAGAGAACTTACTACTAAATCTCCTCTTATTTCCAATAGTGTACTTGAATGGACAGTTAGGTGGCTTCCCAGGTCGGAAGGGGTCTTATGGAAGACGACTTCTTAGAAAATATGGCCCTCTGTGTTTAGCATAATCAAAAATAACTGAGTGTTTGGAAGAAAAAGGTTAACGCAGTGTTTCTGTGCCATTATCTCAACAGATCAGCCACTTCTCGACCAGTTCCCTCCTGAGTGATAGGACACAGTTCCCTTCCTTCTTCAGGACTGTCCCCAGCGATGCCTTCCAGTCCCAAGGACTGGCCCAGCTGGTGCTTTATTTTGGCTGGACATGGGTTGGATTGGTGGCTTTGGGAAATGACTATGGGCAACAGGGAATCCAGGTCATCAAGCAGGAAATCCTAAAGGCTGGAGCTTGTGTGGCCTTCACAGAATTCATCCTGCTCAGCCGTCTGGATAAGAACGCCCCCCACCTCACCAAGGTCATCGGACAGTCAATGGCCAAGGCTGTGGTTGCCTTCTCTACTGATGTATACCTGATTCCACTTCTTGATGAGATGCTGAGGCAGAACGTGACTGGGAAGATATTTGTAGCCAGTGAAGCTTGGTCTATATCAAATATATTATCAGTGGACAAATACTCTTCAATACTTTCTGGCTCTATTGGTTTTGCCTTCTATAGCTCAATGATTCCAAAATTTAGAGGGTATCTCAACAGTATAAATCCATTCAATACCCCAGGGGAAACCTGGGCTCAAATATTCTGGGAAGAAACTTTTGGATGCAAATTCATGGACCAGAAAAACTTCACCGTCTCATGGGATAATCCTGTAAAGTTGTGTATGGGAGATGAGGATCTAGAGAGTATCCAGAACATCTACAATGATGTGTCCAGCTTAAGAGCTTCATACAATTTCTATACTTCCATTCATGTCATAGCCAAATCTTTGCACAATTTGCAAACATGCCAGGAGGGGAAAGGACCATTTTATAATGGAAGTTGTGCAGATATTCGGGTCTTCAAACCATGGCAGGTAAGAATCTCAGTTACAAACATGGAAAGAGAAATGGTGCCATGTTATAAAGACACTCTATTTGATATGTTTAGCAATTCAGGCATTAAAGAATAATCATTGGTATAGAAAGGAGAAGATTGTAGGGTTTGTACAGTATAGGAAAAGGTATGGAAAAATCAGGGTCTGTGTCCTCAAGACGGACTATGAAAATAAGGAAACTTCTTTGGTCAAATAGGTAAATAATCTGCCATTTGAAATGTGTGTTTCAAGGGTCACTGATTCACAAAGAAGAGTTATTATTTACACTGCTTGTCACACTACTAGACTCTTACTCATTGTACGAACCTAAATGGTGGTCAATCTTCTTCTTCCCAACAGTTGTTACACTACATCCAGAACGTATGTGTGAGGCTGAGCAATGGAAGAGAAGTCTTCTTTGATAGGAATGGGGACCCACCTGCACTGTACGATATTGTGAACTGGCAGCTGGGTGCAGATGGCATGATGAGGCAGGTCAAGGTGGGAAGCTACGATACCGCAGCCTCAGATGGAAATATCTTTGCTGTCAACGCAAGTGCTGTGCAGTGGGCTACAGGTAGTGGCCAGGTAAACTAAGTGTCTAAGTATTCTACAACATTATCTAAAGAGCAAACACTGAAGTCTAATGAGTCTGTCCCTATGACTGCAGGGGAAGATAAAAAGGGAACTATGGTCAATCAGTTTCTCCCTTCCACCCAACCTTAACAAGGACATGGTGGCCCAGATACTGTCTGTTACGGAAGATCAGAGTCTAACACAGGGATATACAGTAGGCAGGAATAAGCAATTCAATAAAATATATTTTTTATTCCAGTCGGAGCCGACAAAGCACAACACAAAAACAAAAATGAGAGCTATACTCACTAACACAGGGACATTAAGGGGTGAATCCTAGCTGGCTCTGTGCTGGGCACCATACTGAAGGCTTCCCTAGGGTTTGCTTCCCCACTCCGTAGAGGTAGGGACCGTCCAAACCTCTCTGCACGGATTCAGCTCACGGACCAATCAGGAAGAGCGGGCTCGTCTCCATGGACCAATCAGGGCTGGGGGCATGTTTCGAGAGTGTTAAAGGGCTGTGGAGGGACATACAAACTGGCCAATGGGAGCAGCACCTGCCAGAGGGACTTGGCAGTGGCTTCCCTGGGCCGACCGGATATCTGGCATCGCACTGGCTGGGGAGGGAGCAAATAGCTCGGGCAGATGGTGTTAAGATTAGACCTAGGTAAAGAGGAACAGGGGCCAGTGATGACTGGGCCAAACCTTAATTATACTGGTCCTTGGGCCCCTTTACTTCAAAATATAGATGGCCCATTTAGTCAGATCCTTCAAACAAAGGTAGATATATTATTATAACAAGTCAACTGACCCTTAATGAAGTTTATTCTTTGATCATTATGCATCTTCCTCCCAGGTTCCTATCTCCGTCTGCAGTAAGAGTTGTCCTCCGGGTTTCAGGAAGGCAGTTATACGAGGGGAGCCTGTCTGCTGCTTTCGATGTGTCGCCTGCCCCCAGGGAGAGATTTCTAACCAGACAGGTGAGCAGACTGCAGAAAAACAACGAGCCCATCAAAGGATCTGAAGAAGATATTTTGGATAGTCATATGATTTTAATTATTATCTTTCAGACTCGCTCGACTGTTCCAAGTGTCCGTGGGATAAGTGGCCCAATTTAAAGAAAGACAGGTGCCTCCAAAAGAACATTGAGTTCCTCTCATATGAAGAGTCATTGGGTGCCACCTTGGCTGCTACCAGTGTCACCTCGTCCATGATCCCAGTTTGTATTTTAGGGCTTTTCATTTTTTATAAGAACACTCCAATTGTCAGAGCCAACAACTACACCCTCAGTTGTCTTCTCCTGGTTTCTTTGTCGCTCTGCTTCCTCTGCGCTTTGGCTTTCATTGGTTACCCTAAACCTGAGAAGTGTATTCTCCACCAGGCTGCTTTTGGCATGGTCTTCGCTCTCTGCATCTCATGCATCTTGGCCAAAACCATCATGGTGGTCTTTGCCTTCATGGCCACCAAACCGGGCAGTAGCCTGAGGAAGTGGACCAGTCCTAAGATGTCTTACATGATAATCATCCTCTGCACCCTTATACAATTCCTCTTGTGTATCTCTTGGCTAGTCCTCTCTCCTCCCTTCCCAGAACACAACACCCAAACCCAACCAGGGATCATCATTGTTAAGTGTAACGAGGGCTCCCCCATCGCCTTCTGGTGCATGCTGAGTTATCTTGGGCTCTTGTCCACCATCAGTTTCATTGTTGCCTTCCTAGCCAGGCAGCTCCCAGACAGCTTCAACGAGGCCAAGTTCATCACCTTCAGCATGCTGGCCTTTCTCAGTGTCTGGGTGTCCTATATCCCGGCCTCTCTCAGTGCACGTGGCAAGTACACCGTGGCCATGGAGGTCTTCGCCATCCTGTCCTCCAGCTGGGCTCTGGTGGTCTGCATGTTTGTGCCCAAATGTTTCATCATATTGTTCCGACCCGACATGAACTCGAGAGAACGTCTCATGGGGAAAGACAGAAGTCAGATTTAAAAGACCCGATATACTGTAGGAATGATTGTTAGGACCTACAATCTATTGTTAAATTGATGAATGTTACATAATAAAGATATTTTTTATAAATTATAACAGCTATATTCTCTGGCACATTTCGCTTTGCGTGTGTTGTAATGCACCCCTCACATATTTTTCGGCTGCTCGCTGCTGATTGCGTTCTGAGTCCAGTGGAGGGATTCTGCCGGTTCACACCAGTTCAGCCCTAGAACAGAGTTTTTCCACCAGGGCACCTAGGAACCCTTGGGTTCCCCGGGCACCCCTAATGGATCCCCTGCAATTTTCTGGTCATTTTAAAATTGAATAAAATACAGAATCTTATCACAGAGTTGCTATTAGAGATTGTTTGGGGTTCCTCGGAATTTCAGTAATGGTTCCTTAACCAAAAAAAATGTTGGAAACCACTGGCGTAGAAAAAGATGCCTCCATTGTGAAATATGCAGTAGCTGGTGATTTTAATGGTTAAACTATTTATTAAAATACACTCATACAGTGCATAGGAGCAATAAACATGTATGAACCCCACTAACACCGGCTTCTCAGTCTTATATCTCCCCTCCAATGCTCCTAATTGCTGCTCAATAACTTGCTGTTTTCCAATATCATCTCCACGGAGTCGCGTGAACTTAAGGGGATCTCCTGCACTCGAGTGTAGGTGTCCCGAGCCTTGCGAGCGATGCGAAGCGCGATGACGTCAGGTGGGGGTGTAACCAGCAGCAGAGTCTGGTAGCTGGGAGTTCCTTTTCTTTGCCTCCAGTCCGAAAGGAAAGAGTGACTTATCCTTCTCCTTTTCTCCTACGCGTTTCGCTAGAACAGAGCTAGCTTCTTCAGGGGAATAAGATATCTCAAGGGTGAAGAACCACAGTGCTGAAACACCTTCTCCTGCTGCCCTATTGGCTCCTCAGATAACCAATATGCGCCCTCAGGATTGATGCTTGATTGCTAAGCACACAGACCTCTTACTACCTGTTGGCAATCAGGGCTAACACTGCACCAAAACATCAATAATAAAAAGAAAAACAAATGTATGCATAATTGATAATATATAACTATATATTGCCAGATAGCTTAGAGTAAGGTGCCTGAACCACGGTGTATCGGCTCATTTCTGTCAGTAAAGACCCCACAGGCCTCACAGTTAAAGGCATGGAATTAATTCAGCCTGGCCCACGGGAAGGGAAACACCCTCCAAACTACTGTATGCCCTCCCCCAAGGTATCAATGCAGACATTGACTTGGTTGCCGTTATTGAATTAATCACTTGTAAGTATGAACTCTCTCTGTTTTGTTATATGTTATATTTTATATTTGGTGTTATTATTCTGTTTTTACAATTCGATGCATAATATGATTCTTACAGGAGGATCTCTATCTACATTGTCCTGTTGGGTCAGACACTCTTCCAGTTATTAGATATTGGTACCTTAGACTTATGATCAAGTCTATATAATTAGCATGGACATTCTGTTAGGAAGTGTGGGATGCTTCTTTTGGGGCACAGGCATCTCTCCCTAATTTATTTGGAGGGACGATTGAGGGGAATTATAAATACAATTGGCGATCCTTAAGTTTGAAAGTTGTTGACGCCCTCTCGCCCTGATTTTATCCAGATGGATTCTTAAAAATCTACCCAGATTGTATTTGAACCGATCGTATGATCCACCAGGACCTCCAGTCCCTGAGACTGATCCCAACATTCCCGATAGGCTCCGATTGGCTTGGCCAGGGACAGTCCTTCGGTCCCCATGCAG
The DNA here is from genome assembly GCF_040206685.1 of Ascaphus truei. NCBI lineage: Eukaryota > Metazoa > Chordata > Amphibia > Anura > Ascaphidae > Ascaphus > Ascaphus truei. The sequence continues at coordinate 28,679,359 of NC_134502.1, read as the reverse complement.
AAGCAAGGAAAACGTGGCTTCAAGGGGTTGTATTTTCCATTTGTGTTGTATTTTGCACTTGTATATTTCAGTGTTTAGTACACTATTTTTTTTTTAATAATAATTATCACTTAATTAACTGTTTATTCTGAAGATTGATGCCCCTTTGGTTGTGTCTGTTTAGTGAAGTATACATTAGTGGACAAGTAGAGACATCCACGAAAGAAAAATATCATAACAGGAATAACCATTTCTGAGAAAACAAAACACAATAAATGCAAGAAAAATCCATTAGGAATAACAATACATAGGGGACTGATATCTTTTAAAACCCCACAACTTCGACAATTTATTGCAGGCTAGGAGCTTTCATTCCACACCACTACTGGAAAATGTTATGGACACTTTCTCAGGATAAGACAAACTGAGCCTTATTCTGTAAGGTGTGATGAGCGCAGATGAGCGCAGGAAAAGCCCTATTAACGTTAGTGGGGCTTTTCATGCAAATCACTGGCGCTAATCCCACTTTACAGAATAAGGGGCACAGTCAGTGATGTCTTCTTGTCTTAATGAGAATCTGCTGTACAAGAGAAGAGGCTGAAATTCTTTGAAAGAGCGTATGACGGACTTAATTTGAAGGGACTAAATAGTAGAGAAGGGCGGATCCGTTTCCCGGATTTTTACTGATGTAACCCCCAAAATTCATTTTGCGGTGTAAAATCCGGATTTGGGCGGTTTCAATCAATGCGCGGATCCATCAAAAATCCCGTGGCCGGATTTGTAGTATCCACCGGATTTGATTCTACCAATCCGTCCACGGGTTGCGGAGTCTGTGGACCTTATTGGGAATCCGATGCGCGGATCCAGCTGTCTGTTGGTGGATTCTTAAGAATCCGCCAACGGATGGCTGAATTCGTGGATTGGACTCTACAAATCCATCCACGGGTTATGTCCAGTGATGGAAATGTCATGTATCCACGCGGATTGAGACCGGCCAAATCCAGTTGCCGATTTAAAACCACGAAACGAGTTTTGGGTGGGAAAACGCAAAAAAAATAATCCAGGAAATGGATATGAGCAGATTCGCCCATCTGTAGTGGTGTCCATGGGAACGGGCATACTATATATGGACAAATCTATCAGTGCTAGGAAAAGCAAGTTTAGGGAACACAAGTATTCAATAACAACTGCACTCCAAGGCTGGGTTAGGAGTACCAGAAGATACACCGGTGGGAATAATATTTCATGGATGTCATTAACTCGGTAGGTTGACAGGCCAGATGGATCTCTCTGCCCGCAGTTTTCCGGTGGGTGGATTCATATCCTGGATACCCTCGCAGCAAGAGGTCCGCATGAATGTAACGAGTGACATTGCTTTCTGCCTCTGACTTTCTCTACGACCTTGCTTAAGCTTAACGGTCTATACCAACTGGGGAGTGGGGTAGGAGGGAAAGGGGGTGGAGAGCAGGGGGCATATGTATTGTCATAATATATGTATCCGCATGACCCCCCGTCCGGGCGTCCGTCCCCCCTCTGGCTTGGCGGCTGACTGCTCCCCTTTCTTGGTTCCCCAATGACTCGGGGCTTGCTCTTCGCACCCCCGTTCCCCGTGACTCGGAGCTCGCTCTTCGCGCCCCCATTCCCCGTGACTCGGGGCTCGCTCCCCCGTTCCCCGTGACTCGGGGCTCGCCCGTTCCCCCCGATGCACTCCCCCCCCGAAGCACTCCCCCCCCCATACGCATCTCCTTCCCCCCCCCGGGCGATCGCTTGGTCCACCGATGTGCCGCCCGGCTGACTGTGGCGCATGCAGGCGGCGGCAGGAAGCGCCCTGTGTAGGCCTGGGGCCTGTGTGTTCCTGTGTGTTCCTGTGTGGGCCTGGGGCCTGAGGCGCGAGGCTGCGCGGCTGAAATAGGTGAGTCACTAGCGCCATAAGCTGAGGCGGGACGCGCAGTGGTGTGACTTACCTGGGCGGGAGGAGGGGGAGATAGCGCCGGGGAGGTAAGGGAACGTTGGCGGCTGGGGTAGGAGGGCCGCACTTCCCCTCCGTCCGGAGCCTGGGGTAGGAGGGCCACGCTTCCCCTCCGTCCAGAGCCGGTGCAGGGCGGCGCACGTGATGGGGGGGACGGTGGGGGGACGGGACAGAGGGGGAGAGAGAGAGTGTGTGTGTGTGTCTCTCCCCTTTGGGCCGTCACTCCGCCTCAGGCCAATGAGAGGTGTGCGGGGGCGGCCGGCCCAAGGGAGCAATCTCATTGGCCTGTGGGACAGAGGCTATGCAGACAAACATTCAGTGCTTTCAAAAATATATAGTAGAGATACTACCTATTACGCACTTACATCCCGGGCAACGCCGGGTCTCTCAGCTAGTATGTATAATATAATAATATAATATAATAATATATATATGTATAATGTCTGGAATATTCTTAATGGGTAGTTGCCATTCATCTCTATAAATAACAGGAGAATAACGCCTAATGGAGTCCCAGCATTGGTATCCCAAACATGTAGCGTAATATCACATCCGCTGTAGATAATAGATTGAAAACATCCCGATGGGGGCAACTTCCGTGATACCAGATGCCCCTTGACATGTCCTCTCAGTCTTGCTTTTCCGACGTGTGCATCCATGGAGATCCAATCAGTAAACTGTAATACCTATGGGGTTGTGCTAATATTTTACTATTTATTAAATGTATTCCTTCTTAACTATTGTTCATTCAGGTTTTATTAATGATTGCCACGCTCTAGTGTCACTGCCTTCTTTTATTGGGCAATTGGCCCATCATGGGTTAGCTTTCGTGTTCACGTATTCTCTGCTCCCCTGCCTGCTTATTTATTCGCTCGTTCCCAGTAGTGGGTTTCTAACATTTTAATAACCGGTTCTTACCTTCACCTGTCCAAGGCGGTGGGTGGCGTCTCCCAGCATGCTCCACTTTCAAATCTTCTCAAAATAGCTGCGCGGCGTCGCGTTGCCATGACAACGAGATGCCACATAACGTCGTGACATCACGCAGCATGTCGTTGCCATAGCAACGGACGTAACGTGATGCGGTTACGTCATGTGGTGTTCCCATTGGCATGGCAACGCGGCACCATTTGACGCCGCGCAGCCATGTTGAAAAGATATGCACGGAAAAGATGCCGGAAATGCTGGTAGACGCATCCCACCGCCCACCGCCCGCCGCCCGCCGCCCGCCGCCCGTTCAGGTAAGAGAATTAAGCACCGGTTCGGCAAACTTGAGAAATTTTAGTAACAGGTTTGCACGAACCGGTGCGAAACCGGCTGAATCCCACCACTGCTCGTTCCCCCTCTCTGCGCTCGGCAGGTGTCCAGAAACGTGGCATGTCCTGTAGAATGCCGAATGCAGGTGTCCATGAGGCAGGACGTGTTCCCTAGAGTATCATTAAGGGATGGGGACTTGTTTGTCTGTACCTCTGGTTTGAGATTTGGTATCATTGTTTTCCTTTGCACTCCTCTTCAAGACAAATACAGGTATTCTGTTTTCGAGTTGTGATAACTAACCCCTTGGTGTGCTGCTTGTAGTTTCAATGTGTAATGTCCCAGTCACTTTAATTAGCCGATATAATGTATTTCTACTCAACAGGACAAGGAACTGGGGGATCTGACCATCCAACTGATAACCAGTTGAGTAAACCAAAATGGACAATCTGTCCAATAAACGGAGGGGCAGATCGTCTAAAAGTTATTTTGTAAACAATTAGATGTAGGACGTAGACTCGATCTTGTATTCTGAAACAAACTTGTTGTTTACATGGGATATGCGATGGAGGTTCCATCATACAAACTGAGACACAGACCCGGCAAAAGTATTTTTGTATAAATCGAATATACGATAGCGTCTCCATTGTATTCTTTGAAACACAGACTATGTACAGTAAGTACTGATGTATAACAAGAATACTACATCAATTACCCTCAAAAACATTATTATGTATAATTCATAAAGATACAATTTCTTCAAAGTACAGGTGTCCTCTAAGAAAGAGATACCAAGTAGAGGAGACCTGATGAAAGGTCCATATGGGACCTGTAACATTGTCTTTCCACTGTTCTTGGCTGTCACATTAAATGGAGAATTGCATTATGAACTTGTGAGTAGAGCTCTACTGTACATCTCTGTCCTAGAGGAGAACTGCACTTTGAAAAATTTTTTGACTACGTTGTGTTGGCTCCTCGCCTGAAACTGCATCCCCGCTCTTTCGAACTGTACTACATTCATAAATTTAACAATAGATTGTAAGTCCTGGCAATCATTGTTATATCAGGTCTTTTTGATCTGATTTTTGTCTTTCCCCATGAGATGTTCTCTCGAGTTTATGTCGGGTCGGAACAATATGATGAAACATTTGGGCACAAACATGCAGACCACCAGAGCCCAGCTGGAGGACAGGATGGCGAAGACCTCCATGGCCACGGTGTACTTTCCGCGTGCACTGAGGGAAGCTGGGATATAGGACACCCAGACACTGAGGAAGGCCAGCATGCTGAAGGTGATGAACTTGGCCTCGTTGAAGCTGTCTGGGAGCTGCCTGGCCAGGAAAGCAACGATGAAGCTGATGGTGGCCAGGAGGCCGAGGTATCCCAGCATGCACCAGAAGGCGATGGGAGAGCCCTCGTTACACTTAACAATGATGATCCCGATTTGGGTTTGAGTGTTGTATTCTGGGATGGGAGGGCAGAGCACCAGCCAAGAGATACACAAGAGGAATTGTATAAGGGAGCAGAGGATAATAATCATGTAGGACACCTTAGGGCTGGTCCACTTCCTCAGGCTGCTTCCTGGTTTGGTGGCCATGAAGGCAAAAACCACCATGATGGTTTTGGCCAAAATGCAAGAAACACAGAGGGCAAAGACCATGCCAAAAGCAGCCTGGCGCAGAAGACACTTCTCAGGTTGGGGGTAGCCAATGAAAGCCAAAGAACAGAGAAAACAGAGGGACAGGGACACCAGGAGAAGACAACTCAGAGAGTAGTTATTAGCTCTGACAATTGGAGTGTTCTTATACAAAATAAACAATCCTAAAACACAAACTGGGATCATGGAAGAGGTGACACTTGTAGCAACCAAGGTGGCACCCAATGACTCTTCATATGAGAGAAATTCAATGGTCTTTGGAAGGCATCTGTCCTTCTGTAAATTGGGCCACTTATCCCATGGACACTTGGAACAGTCAAGCGAGTCTGAAAGATAATGGTGAAAACAATATGATTATCCTGCATCTATTCTTCAGATCTCTTGCAAGACTCTATTGTGCTTCTGCAGTCGGCTCACCTGTCTTATTAGAGATCTCTCCTTGTGGACATGGAACACATTGAAAGCAACAGACAGGCTCCCCTCTTATAGCTGCCTTCCTAAAACCTGGAGGACAACTCTTACTGCAGACGGAGAGAGGAACCTGGGGGGAAATCCGTAATGGTCAAAGAAAAAACTTCAATTGTATTGGTTGTATTGGTTTGGTTGACTTGCTATATTAATATATCTGTTTTGGTTGGAAGGATCTGACTAAATGGACAATAGTCATACTGTGTATCTGAGTCAACATGTCCTAGTCAAGGTAGGGTGGCACAGGGTCAAACTGAATGACCATAGCTCCCTCTTTTTTTATTCTATGGGAGGTATGGACTCATTAGACTACAGTGTTTGCTCGCTAGATAACGATGCATATTGTGGAATACTTAAGCACGTGGTTTACCTGGCCAGTACCTGTAGCCCACTGCACAGCACTTGTGTTGACAGCAAAGATATTTCCATCAGTGACCGCGGTATCGTAGCTTCCCACCTTGACCTGTTTCATTGTTCCATCTGCACCCAGCTGCCAGTTCACAATATCGTAAGCTGCAGGTGGGTCTCCATTCTTATCAAAGAAGACTTCTCTCCCACTGCTCAGCCTCACATGTACGTTCTGGATGTAGTGTAACAGCTGTTGGGAAGAAGAAGATTGACCACCATTTAGGTTTGTACATTGAGAAAGAGTCTAGTAGTGTGAGAAGCAGTGTAAATAATAATTCTTCTTTGTGAATCAGTGACCCTTGAAACACACATTTCAAATGGCAGATTATTTACCTATTTGACCAAGAAAGTTTCCTTATTTTCATAGTCCATCTTGAGGACACAGACCCCGATTTTTCCATACCTTTTCCTATACTGTACAAAGCCTACAATCTTCTCCTTTCTATACCAATGATTATTCTTTAATGCCTGAATTCCTAAACATATCAAATAGAGTGTCTTTATAACATGGCACCATTTCTCTTTTCATTTTTTTAACCGAGTTTCTTACCTGCCATGGTTTGAAGTCCCGAATATCTGCACAACGTCCATTATAAAATGGTCCTCTCCCCTCCTGGCATGTTTGCAAATCGTGCAAAGATTTGGCTATGACATGAATGGAAGTATAGAAATTGTATGAAGCTCTTAAGCTGGACACATCATTGTAGATGTTCTGGACACTTTCTAGGTCCTCATTCCCTATACATATCTTTGCAGGATTATCCCATGAGCCGTTAAGGTTTTTCTGGTCCATGAATTTGCATCCAAAAGTTTCTTCCCAGAATATTTGAGCCCAAGTTTTCCCCGGGGTATTGAATGGATTTATACTGTTGAGATACCCTCTAAATTTTGGAATCATTGAGCTGTGGAGGGCAAAACCAATAGAGCCAGAGAGTATTGAAGAGTATTTGTCAACTGATAATATATTTGATATGGACCACGCTTCACTGGCTACAAAGATCTTCCCAGTAACTTTCTGCCTCAGCATCTCATCAAGAAGTGGAATAAGGTACACACTCGTAGAGAAGACAACCACAGACTTGGCCGTTGACTCTCTAATGACCTTGATGAGGTGTGGTGCGTTCTTATCAAGGCGGCTGAGCAGGATGAATTCTGTGAAGGCCACACAAGCTCCGGCCTTGAGAATCTCCTGCTTAATGACCTGGATGCCCTGTTGCCCATAGTCATTTCCTGAAGCCACCAGACCCACCCAGGTCCAGCCAAAATACAGCACCAGCTGGGCCAGTCCTTGGGACTGGAAGGCATCACTGGGGACAGTCCTGAAGAACGAAGGGAACTGTGTCCTATCACTCAAAAGGGAACTGGTCGAGAAGTGACTGATCTGTTGAGATAATGGTGCAGAAACACAGCTTCAACCTTTTTCTTCCAAACACTCAGTTATTTTAGATAATGCTAAACACAGAGGGCCATTTTGACTAAGAAGTCTTCTTCCATAAGACCCCTTCCGACCTGGGAAGACACCTTACTGTCCATTAAAGTACACTATTGAAAATAATAGGAGCTTTAGGGGTAAGCTCTCTGAACTCCAAAGTGACCTTCGGTCATTTTTGAGCGTTAATGGGAATTTCTGACAAAGAATGTCCCGGGTGACAGAATAGTGCCCTTTGTGTGTGTTTTAAGTTTTCATATAGAATAGTGCCCTTTGTGTGTGTTTTAAGTTTTCAAATAGGAATGATGACATTAAGTTGATGATAAAGAGTCAGTTGCATATTACATCCCGTTGCATCAGTTTATCAATGTATAAAGGTTCTTGGTATCAACTGTGCATTAGTTGTGGGAAATATTTTTGGTGAGAAATTAGGTGGGTTGGAGGAAAAGAGTTATTATAGAAGTAGGCATAATGGGAAGTGATTATAAGATCAGTTAAGACAGGAGTGATAGGATAAATTAGGAGAGGCGTTATAGAGTAAGGATTTAATATAGAATCATTTCATGATCAGGAGTAATGGGAAGCGATTATAAGATAAGTTAGGAGAGGCGTTACAGGGATTGCCCAACTCCAGTCCTCTAGAGCAACCAACAGGCCAGGTATTAGGGACATCCCTGCTTCAGCATAAGTTTCTCAATCAGTGGCTCAGTCATTTTGGTTAGATGATGGGCGGAGCTGTAGAGTTCTACTGAGTAGTTTTAGCAGTTGACATAATCGGAAGTGATAATAAGATTAGTTAAGAGAGCCTATGTGTCTCTTACCGGAGCGGCATCTCCTCCTGCAACGTTGTGGTGTTATGGGGACGCGTGGCAAAGAGCAATCCGAAATCCGTCCTGAGTTGTTACAAATCCAGACATGGATTAATCTGCGGGGGGATATCTCTTTCTGTCTCTCTGTGGATTAATCGGTGTGTGGATTCGTAAAAATCCATCCCGATTGTATCCAATGGCACCTTTGGATTAATCCGCACGGATTTTTATACTTACGAACCCATAGAAGGATGTTGGTGGACGGGACAGATTTTTTAGATTGTGATTTCTTTTTCATTACGGGGAATTCCCGGGAAAGGGATTTGGACTGGTTTGCTGGCTTACCCATCTTTAGGAGTTCTAGGGAGTGATTGTAGGATCAGATAGGTGAGGAATTAAATTGGTCATATTAAAGGATTTTTTTAGGACAAGATTTATAGGGAGCAGTTAAAGGATCAGTTAGGGGAGGACTTATAAGATCAGGTAGGGACGAAATTATAGGGAGCAGTTAAAGGATCAGTTAGGAGAGGATTTATAGGATCGGTTAGAGAAGGAATTGCTTCCTACAAGATTATAATGGGATGCATGTACTGTACAGTAGGTTAGCTTCTGTCATTTGTGGCGTTTTTCTCACTTCCTTCCAACTAAATCTACAAGGTCTGAGGTTCTGTTATAACCCGGCCAAAGAGATCAGTGCCAGATGACAGAAAGGTTAACAACCTGTTCCATACGTTTCACACAAGACTTGAACAACCCAAGTTAATACTTCTCTACACCATACAGTACATGTACATGTATAGCTATGCCTTTCAGAACCATGGAAAGTGCGGTATGAATTAAAGCCTTACCTGTGGGTATCTGTACAGACCAAGGATATGAGCCATGAGAATGGAGTAGGAAGACATTGAGTGACCAATGATGGCAGCCACAGGTGGCCCTTGCCGACAACAGTAATTGGGTATGGCCTGGTTCTGACCTGTTAGCACCCAGAGTGTTCCCTCTAGCTCTCTCTGAAGCACACCACAGGAGTCATAGACCTGGAAGCCCAAGGTGAGGTTGGGGAGGAGGTCTGAGTTTCTGTTGATCTCCTCTACTGCAAATCTCATGGCCTGGAACTGCTGGTAGTATTCAAAGCGGAACCTGGAGGTGGGGGGGGGGGGGGAGAAGAGCAGAAGTATCAATCCCAATTATATCATTTGACCCTCCACCATTGAAAAATGTTGGAGAAGGGATTTATCAAGAGCTGAGTTTCAAATGTGAAGCATTATGGGAGAGATGGGGACGTGCTAAGAGGAGCATCTATATATACAGTACCAGTCTGTAACCAGGGAAAGGAGAAGAGGGGGAGGAAGATTGAAAGGGACCAAAAGTTATCAATAGAAATGGAGGGACTGTGAGATATGGGGAAAGGGAAAAAGAGTGAGTTAAAATGAGTGATAAAGGGAGGGGAAGAGATGGGGAACAGGAAAGAGAGGGATAGAGGGAAGATTACAGAAGGGGATAGGATGAGAATGAAGTAGGGAGACAGAAAGAATGGAAAAGTGCGATTGAGGGAGTTAAGACGGAGATGAAGGAATGGAAGAAGCGTGTGATGGAGGGAGGCAAGTCAGATGTGAAAGGGTGGAAGAGGAGTGCGTTGGAGGGAGGCAAGATAGAGGTGTAAGATTGGAAGAAGAGTGCGATTGAGGAAGGCAAGATAGAGGTAGAAGAGTGGAAGAAGAGTGTGATGGAGGAAGGCAAGATAGAGGAGTAAGAGTGGAAGACGTGAGTAATGGAAGGAGGCAAGATAGAGGTGGAAGAGATGGGGAACAAGAAAGAGAGGGATAGAGGGAAGATTACAGAAGGGGATAGGATGAGAATGAAGTAGGGAGACAGAAAGAATGGAAGAGTGTGATGGAGGGAGGTAAGACGGAGATGAAGGAATGGAAGAAGAGTGTGATGGAGGGAGGCAAGTCAGATGTGAAAGGGTGGAAGAGGAGTGCGTTGGAGGGAGGCAAGATAGAGGTGTAAGATTGGAAGAGGAGTGTGATGGAGGGAGATAAGATAGAGGTGAAAGAGTGGAAGAGGAGTGGGATGAAGGAAGGCAAGATAGAGGTGGAAGAGGAGTGTGACTGAGGGAGATAAGATAGAGGGGAAAGAGTGGAAGGAGTGTGTAATGGAAGGATGCAAGATAGAGGTGGAAGAGAAGTGTGATGGAAGGAGGCAAGATAGAGGGGAAAGAGTGGAAGATGTGTGAGATGGAGGGAGGCAAGATAGAGGTGGAAGAGCAGTGTGATGCAGGGAGATAAGATAGAGGGGAAAGAGTGGAAGAGGAGTGTGATGCAGGGAGGCAGTACGGAGGTGAATCAAGAAAGAATAAACCATTTTCAACCTGTCCCTTTCTTATAGTATGTATCAAATCATTTTGTTCCATTTTTTTTGGGGGGGGGGAGTTACATGGTGCACAGATTATAATGAGATGTATCACATTCTGCGTCTCTCTGTGCCATTCTATTCCCCATTTATTTGCCCCAATAAACCCCCACATATGAACTGCCTCAGCTGTATGAGACCGGTCTCACACATACAACGGCGCTGCTCATAGAAACAGAGCGTGCGTCTAATTTCACTTTCCTCTACGTCGATACGCAGACCTCACAGCCATTTATATACAAGGTCCCGTATAGTGAAAGCAGAGGGCGGTGAAGGGCAGGTTTAAGCAGATTGAAAGAGATGGTAATAACAAGGGTGAATGTGATAAACCTACTTATAAATAGCGAAGCCTTACATGGTACAGACGTCCTGCGGAGGTGTCTCTGTGAATGTGAATTTGAGATACACTTTATCGACATGGAACGGGATCACGGCCCCTATTAGGAGATCTCCTGGCCCCAGGATCCCAGTATGGTGCAAGGCCGCCAGGCTGCCCCCGAAACAGCTGGAATAAGAGGTCGGAGCGAGGTAGGAGAGAACGAGGTCCCATAAAGACCAGTATAATCGGGAGATCAACCTGCGGCCAAGCGGAGAAACACAAGGTGAAATGGCCATCGTCACATCGTTACACTGTTATTATATCAGCTCTCTAATGGTCAAGGGATAGGTCATTTAGCAAAGGAAAATGCTGCGCTGTATAATGATGGCGAGTATCTATACACTGATAATGAACACGCCGCACTGTATAATGATGCAGAGTATCTATACACTAATAATGAACACGCTGCGCTGTATAATGATGCTGAGTATATATATATATTGATAATGAGAACGCTGCGCTGTATAAGGATGAGAGTATCTATACACTGATAATGAAATCATCATGGTGTATAATGATGCTGAGTATCTATACACTGATAATGATCATGCTGCGTTGTATAATGATGCAGAATATCGATACGCTGATAATGAACATGCCGCACTGTATAATGGTGCAGAGTATCTACACACTGATAATGAACACGCTGCGCTGTATAATGATACTGTGTCTATACACTGATAATGATCACGCTGCGCTGTATAATGTTGCTGAGTATCTGTACACTGATAATGAACATACTGTGCTGTATAATGATGCTGAGTATCTACACTCAGAGGAATTTTAAAGAGAAAAAATCCCTTTAAGATGCACTCAGCCTCCACTGAGTGAAAATAATATATTGTTTAATAGTATTGGTATAAAAACATACATAATATTTCAAACGTAATCGGCGCTTGAACAACAGCAGCTCCATTGAGAATAACATGGGGATTAATGTCCCTTTAGAATCATGATCCAATACATGTGATACGTTTTTTTTTATCATCGCTATTGGGATACGCATCTCTCTGGCCTCGTGCATTGGGTTGTGTTCCGGTTTGTCTCCTTGTTATTTTCATGTATCTTGAAGTGATAGAAAAACAGAGACACCAATAACCCTCCTTAAAGTGATAGAGTATATCTCTGTATCTCTATATTCTTGACAGGCTAGACTGATCTCTCAAAAAGGGGGGGGGGGGAGAAAAGAGGGGGGAGGGAGGAAAAACTCTCGCTTCAGCTTAATGAAAAAATGATGAATATAACAGAACACAAAAAGGTGCAAAAGGGAGTAAGGGGTAATGGTGAAAACTAGAAAAAGCACACCCTTCTAAAAGCACTCAATGTGTTAAATCAGGGTTTCCCAAACTTTTTTTTCCGTGACCCGGTTATTTTTTGAACTTCTCCTTCGTGACCCACTAAAAATGTTATCGCCTATACTGGCCTATAGGGCCTGCACAGACACACACACAGCCACTGATACACACACACACAGCCACTGATACACACACACACAGCCACTGACAGACACGCAGCCACTGACACACACACTGATACATACACACAGCCTCTGATACACACACACGCAGCCACTGACACACACACGCAGCCACTGACACACACACGCAGCCACTGACACACACACACGCAGCCACTGACACACACACACGCACCCACTGACACACACACACGCAGCCACTGACACACACGCAGCCACACAGATACACACGCAGCCACACAGATACACACACACACACACTCGCTCGCCCCTATACCCACACACACTCGCTCTCCCCTATACCCACACAGACACAAACAGTGAATTACAGGCAACGACGGATGTGAGTGACTGGAGAGGGGGCCAGGGGCACTTGGGTGGGAGGGAGGGAGGGGGCCAGGGGCACTTGGGTGGGAGGGAGGGGGCCAGGGGCACTTGGGTGGGAGGGTGGGAGGGTGACCAGGGGCACTTGGGTGGGAGGGGGACCAGGGACACTTGGGTGGGAGAGTGGGAGGGGGACCAGGGGCACTTGGGTGGGAGGGTGGGAGGGGGACCAGGGGCACTTGGGTGGGAGGGTGGGAGGGGGACCAGGGGCACTTGGGAGGGAGGGTGGGAGGGGGACCAGGGGCACTTGGGTGGGAGGGTGGGAGGGGGACCAGGGGCACTTGGGTGGGAGGGTGGGAGGGGGACCAGGGGCACTAGGGGGACCAGGGGCACTTGGGTGGGAGGGGGACCAGGGGCACTTGGGTGGGAGGGTGGGAGGGGGACCAGGGGCACTTGGGTGGGAGGGGGACCAGGGGCACTTGGGTGGGAGGGTGGGAGGGGGACCAGGGGCACTTGGGTGGGAGGGTGGGAGGGGGATCAGGGGCAATTGGGTGGGAGGGGGACCAGGGGCACTTGGGTGGGAGGGTGGGAGGGTGGGAGGGGGACCAGGGGCACTTGGGTGGGTGGGAGGGGGACCAGGGGCACTTGGGTGGGTGGGAGGGGGACCAGGGGCACTTGGGTGGGTGGGAGGGGGACCAGGGGCACTTGGGTGGGTGGGAGGGGGACCAGGGGCACTTGGGTGGGAGGCAGTGACTGGGTGGGGTGACTTACCTTGCCGCCGGACGCTTTCCCCTGCTGCCCCCGATATCCCCTGCTGCCCGGGACGGGAGGTGGGCTTGGGGGGACGGGAGGTGGGCTTGGGGGGACGGGAGGTGGGCTCGGGAGGGGGTGCCACGGGAGGTGAGCTCGGGAAGCTGGCTGCGGGGGGAAGCTGGCTGCGGGGGGAAGCTGGCCGCGGGGGGAAGCACGCCGCAGTAGGAGCTTGAACTTCCCCCTCCGTCCCACGTAACGTGCGGGACGCAGAGGAGCTGGTACTTCCTCCTCCGTCCCACGTTGGGAGCGGGGGGGGGGAGGAAGGGAGCAGGCCCTGCTTGCCCTGCGCAAGCGCGCGGGACCGCAGGGGGAAATCGCCGGCATTTTTTTAAAATTGAGCAGGGGGGACGGGAGACACTGTGTTAAATGATATGAGAATTAAAAGAAACCTGTGTATAGTAAACAGGCTGATCGTTTATGTATAATTGTAAGACATATACTTGTTCCTCCAAAAATCTGCGCGTACCAAATGTCATAGCTATTCTATATAGGCACACAAATTGTGTATAATGCCTAGAGGCACGGATCAGAGTCAGTATCAATTTATAGCCCCTTATAACAACTTAAATAGCGAGATACTGCTTTCAACATAAACATGTAGAACGACTATAATGAGCCCACAAAATGTGTTTAGGTAGCTCAAAGGCACGGATCGTATCCGTATCAAATTATAGCCTCACTATTAGTGCTGTACCCAAGGGTTAGTAATAAACAACTGCGACCTATTCAGGTTTTATTCATTAGTAGGAGTATTTTTTACTCAATACCTAGATACGCCTTGGGTTTCAGTTTTTGACATTTATGTACACAGTGTTTGTCTTTTTGTATGTGTTTGGTCACCATAGTGATTTATTCACTTTGATACGCATATATATATACAGGCATACCCCGCTTTAAGTACACTCACTTTAAGTACACTCGTGAGTAAGTACATGTCGCCCAATAGGCAAACGCCAGCTCACGCATGCGCCTGTCAGCACGTCCTGAACAGCAATACCGGCTCCCTACCTGTACCGAAGCTGTGCGCAAGCGGGGAGACTATAGAGCCTGTTACAAACGCATTATTTACATCAGTTATGCACGTATATGACGATTACAGTACAGTACATGCATCGATAAGTGGGGAAAAAGGTAGTGCTTCACTTTAAGTACATTTTCACTTTACATACATGCTCCGGTCCCATTGCGTATGTTAATGCGGGGTATGCCTGTATATATATTTTATTTTAATATCATTAAAATTGATTTTAAATATACAATCATACCATTTAACACATTGAGTGCTTGTAGTAGGGTGTGCTTTTTCTAGTTTAGACTGATCTCTCACCAGGGTTTGCCCGCAGCTTTGCTAGCTTGCTTGTATGATAATAAAAGTACTTGGGATATGCAACGCGCGGTTTGTATGTGACTGGAACCTATGTTACAGCCGTGCCATTAACGTGAGGGGTGGGGAGGACGTCACAGTCAGCTACTGCTTTGCAACAGCAGAGCGTTCTGCTGCTGTGTCCTTACACTTACAGTGTGTAACTACACACAGGGGGCTAGGGGGGGGGGGTGTAATGCCGAACCACTAGTTGGATTTATTCACATATAGTGAAGCTCTTCGGGGCAGGGATTTCCTTCCCTATTGTCTGATTTTGCTGCACTTATTGTATAATTATCATTCCCCGTGCTGTATTCTTTGTGAAGCGCCGAGTACACTTTTGGCGCTATATCAATAAAGACATACAATACAATACAATACTCCAACCTACATTATATCTCTATAGTGACCTCTGTCGTACTGGAGAAACGAGCTGCTATAACGCTGATTTAATCGGTGATGAGCGTGATGATTGACAGGTCTTGAATGTATCTTTACCACGGATACAATATGATTCTAAAGGGACATTAACCCCCTGTTATTCTCAATGGCGCTGCTATTGTTCCAGCGCCGATTACGTTTGAAATATTATGTTTTTTTCTATACCGATACTATTAAACAATGTATTATTTTCACTCACTGGAGGCCCAGTGCATCTTAAAGGGACACTTTCTCATCCAAATTTCCCATATATATTCCCTGATAGCACCCGTTCAGTATGGATTTATGCAAGGCTGAGTAGGGATACCCTATGTTTTTGTATGTATCTATGCACTGATAATGAAACCGCTGCGCTGTATAATGATGCAGAGTATCTATAAGCTGATAATGAACACGCTGCGCTGTATATATGACATTTAGCAATTTCTATACACTTCTAACCCCAGAAAACAAATCCCTCTCTGCTATTGCAGTACTGATACACACACACACAAACACACACGTATACACACACACACACACGCAGCTCTGTCACTGCACCTCCATCATTAAGCACAGCTTACCTCATCCTGTGTCCGTCTCTCTGTCTCTCCCCTGTGCACAGACATTCCTCTTTATATATGGAGATACATTCCCCCGTTAACAGAGGTTCCCAAAGGACCTAATAATGATTAACCCTATCATTGCATTACAGAGCACTGTGACGCCCGGCCCTGAGGGGGCAGAGAGACTGGTATCCCGGGGGTAACAGAGAGAGGACCCTAAGGTCATTCATAATTTCCTTTAACCTGTGGGACTGACCCTCCCAGGGAGACCGGAGGCATTCCCCTGCATGGGAGCGTGATAACACACCCCAATTATATCCCTGTGAGTGGGTGTTATATCACACGCACTGCTACATTATAACATATATACACCATGACATGTATACCCACACACTGCTACAACAAATTACATCCCTATGAGTGGGTGTTATATCACACACACCGCTACATTATAACATATATACACCATGACATGTATACCCACACACTCCTACACCAAATTACATCCCTGTGAGTGGGTGTTATATCACACAGACTGCTACATTATAACACATATACACCATGACATGTATACCCACACACTACTACACCAAATTACATCCCTGTGAGTGGGTGTTATATCACACACACACACTGCTACATTATAACACATATACACCCTGACAAGTATACCCACACACTGCTACATAAATTACATCCCTATGAACGGGTGTTATATCACACACACTGCTACATTATAACACATATACACCATGACATGTATACCCACACACTGCTACACCAAATTACATCCCTGTGAGTGGGTGTTATATCACACACACACACTGCTACATTATAACACATATACACCATGACATGTATACCCACACACTGCTACACCAAATTACATTAGTGTGAGTGGGTGTTATATCACACACACTGCTACATTATAATATATATACCATGACATGTACACCCACACACTCCTACACCAAATTACATCCCTGTGAGTGGGTGTTATATCACACACACTGCTACATTATAACACATATACACCATGACATGTATATCCACACACTACTACACCAAATTACATCCCTGTGAGTGGGTGTTATATCACACACACTGCTACATTATAACATATATACACAATGGCATGTATACCCACACACTCCTACACCAAATTACATCCCTGTGAGTGGGTGTTATATCACACACACTGCTACATTATAATACATATACACCGACATGTATACCCACACACTACTACACCAAATTACATCCCTATGAGTGGGTGTTATATCACACACACTGATACATTATAACACATATACACCATGACATATATACCCACACACTCCTACACCAAATTACATCCCTGTGAGTGGGTGTTATATCACACACACTACTACATTATAACACATATACACCATGACATATATACCCACACACTACTACACCAAATTACATCCCTGTGAGTGGGTGTTATATCACACACACTGCTACATTATAACACATATACACCATGACATGTATACCCACACACTCCTACACCAAATAACATCCCTGTGAGTGGGTGTTATATCACACAAACTGCTACATTATAACATATATACACCGACATGTATACCCACACACTGCTACACCAAATTACATCCCTGTGAGTGGGTGTTATATCACACACACTGCTACATTATAACACATATACACCATGACATATATACCCACACACTCCTACACCAAATTACATCCCTGTGAGTGGGTGTTATATCACACACACTACTACATTATAACACATATACACCATGACATGTATACCCACACACTGCTACACCAAATTACATCCCTGTGAGTGGGTGTTATATCACACACACTTCTACATTATAATATATATACACCATGGCATGTATACCCACACACTGCTACACCAAATTACATCCCTGTGAGTGGGTGTTATATCACACACACTGCTACATTATATCATATATACACCATGACATGTATACCCACACACTGCTACACCAAATTACATTAGTGTGAGTGGGTGTTATATCCCACACACTGCTACATTATAATATATATACACCATGACATGTATACCCACACACTCCTACACCAAATTACATCCCTGTGAGTGGGTGTTATATCACACACACTGATACATTATAACATATATACACCATGACATGTATACCCACACACTCCTACACCAAATTACATCCCTGTGAGTGGGTGTTATATCACACACACTGCTACATTATAACACATATACAGCATGACATGTATACCCACACACTACTACACCAAATTACATCCCTGTGAGTGGTTGTTATATCACACACACTGCTACATTATAACATATATACACCATGACATGTATACCCACACACTCCTACACCAAATTACATCCCTGTGAGTGGGTGTTATATCACACAAACTGCTACATTATAACACATATACACCATGACATGTATACCCACACACTGCTACACCAAATGACATCCCCGTGAGTGGGTGTTATATCACACACACTGCTACATTATAACACATATACACCATGACATGTATACCCACACACTGCTACACAAAATTACATCCCTGTGAGTGGGTGTTATATCACACACACTGCTACATTATAATACATATACACCATGACATATATACCCACACACTTCTACACCAAATTACATCCCTGTGAGTGGGTGTTATATCACACACACTGCTACATTATAACACATATACACCATGACATGTATACCCACACACTACTACACCAAATTACATCCCTGTGAGTGGGTGTTATATCACACACACTGCTACATTATAACACATATACACCATGACATGTATACCCACACACTACTACACCAAATTACATCCCTGTGAGTGGGTGTTATATCACACACACTGCTACATTATAACACATATACAGCATGACATGTATACCCACACACTAGTACACCAAATTACATCCCTGTGAGTGGGTGTTATATCACACACACTGCTACATTATAACACATATACAGCATGACATGTATACCCACACACTAGTACACCAAATTACATCCCTGTGAGCGGGTGTTATATCACACACACACACTGCTACATTATAACACATATACACCATGACATGTATACCCACACACTACTACACCAAATTACATCCCTGTGAGTGGGTGTTATATCACACACACTGCTACATTATAATATATATATACACCATGACATGTATACCCACACACTGCTACACCAAATTACATCCCTGTGAGTGGGTGTTATATCACACACACTCCTACATTATAACACATATACACCATGACATGTATATCCACACACTACTACACCAAATTACATCCCTGTGAGCGGGTGTTATATCACACACACACACTGCTACATTATAACACATATACACCATGACATGTATACCCACACACTGCTACACCAAATTACATCCCTGTGAGTGGGTGTTATATCACACACACTGCTACATTATAACACATATACACCATGACATGTATACCCACACACTGCTACACCAAATTACATCCCTGTGAGTGGGTGTTATATCACACACACTGCTACATTATAACATATATACACCATGACATGTATACCCACACACTCCTACACCAAATTACATCCCTGTGAGTGGGTGTTATATCACACAAACTGCTACATTATAACATATATACACCGACATGTATACCCACACACTTATACACCAAATGACATCCCTGTGAGTGGGTGTTATATCACACACACTGCTACATTATAACACATATACACCATGACATGTATACCCACACACTGCTACACCAAATGACATCCCTGTGAGTGGGTGTTATATCACACACACTGCTACATTATAACACATATACACCATGACATGTATACCCACACACTTCTACACCAAATTACATCCCTGTGAGTGGGTGTTATATCACACACACTGCTACATTATAACACATACACCAACATGTATACCCACACACTCCTACACCAAATTACATCCCTGTGAGTGGGTGTTATATCACACACACTGCTACATTATAACACATATACACCATGACATGTATACCCACACACTGCTACACCAAATTACATCCCTGTGAGTGGGTGTTATATCACACACACTGCTACATTATAACACATATACACCATGACATGTATACCCACACACTACTACACCAAATTACATCCCTGTGAGTGGGTGTTATATCACACACACTGCTACATTATAACACATATACACCATGACATGTATACCCACACACTACTACACCAAATTACATCCCTGTGAGTGGGTGTTATATCACACACACTGCTACATTATAACACATATACACCATGACATGTATACCCACACACTACTACACCAAATTACATCCCTGTGAGTGGGTGTTATATCACACACACTGCTACATTATAACACATATACAGCATGACATGTATACCCACACACTAGTACACCAAATTACATCCCTGTGAGTGGGTGTTATATCACACACACACACTGCTACATTATAACACATATACACCATGACATGTATACCCACACACTACTACACCAAATTACATCCCTGTGAGTGGGTGTTATATCACACACACTGCTACATTATAACACATATACACCATGCCATGTATACCCACACACTACTACACCAAATTACATTAGTGTGAGTGGGTGTTATATCACACACACTGCTACATTATAATATATATACACCATGACATGTATACCCACACACTGCTACACCAAATTACATCCCTGTGAGTGGGTGTTATATCACACACACTGCTACATTATAACACATATACACCATGACATGTAAACCCACACACTGCTACACCAAATTACATCCCTGTGAGTGGGTGTTATATCACACACACTGATACATTATAACATATATACACCATGACATGTATACCCACACACTACTACACCAAATTACATCCCTGTGAGTGGGTGTTATATCACACACACTGCTACATTATAACACATATACACCATGACATGTATACCCACACACTCCTACACCAAATTACATCCCTATGAGTGGGTGTTATATCACACACACTGCTACATTATAACACATATACACCATGACATGTATACCCACACACTAATACACCAAATTACATCCCTGTGAGTGGGTGTTATATCACACACTGCTACATTATAACACATATACAGCATGACATGTATACCCACACACTGCTACATAAATTACATCCCTGTGAGCGGGTGTTATATCACACACACTTCTACATTATAACACATATACAGCATGACATGTATACCCACACACTACTACACCAAATTACATCCCTGTGAGTGGGTGTTATATCACACAGACTGCTACATTATAACATATATACACCATGATATGTATACCCACACACTACTACACCAAATTACATCCCTGTGAGTGGGTGTTATATCACACACACTGCTACATTATAACATATATACACCGACATGTATACCCACACACTTCTACACCAAATTACATCCCTGTGAGTGGGTGTTATATCACACACACTGCTACATTATAACATATATACACCATGACATGTATACCCACACACTCCTACACCAAATTACATCCCTGTGAGTGGGTGTTATATCACACACACTGCTACATTATAACACATATACACCATGACATGTATACCCACACACTGCTACACCAAATTACATCCCTGTGAGTGGGTGTTATATCACACACACTGCTACATTATAACACATATACACCATGACATGTATACCCACACACTACTACACCAAATTACATCCCTGTGAGTGGGTGTTATATCACACACACTGCTACATTATAACACATATACACCATGACATGTATACCCACACACTACTACACCAAATTACATCCCTGTGAGTGGGTGTTATATCACACACACTGCTACATTATAACACATATACACCATGACATGTATACCCACACACTACTACACCAAATTACATCCCTGTGAGTGGGTGTTATATCACACACACTGCTACATTATAACACATATACAGCATGACATGTATACCCACACACTAGTACACCAAATTACATCCCTGTGAGTGGGTGTTATATCACACACACACACTGCTACATTATAACACATATACACCATGACATGTATACCCACACACTACTACACCAAATTACATCCCTGTGAGTGGGTGTTATATCACACACACTGCTACATTATAACACATATACACCATGCCATGTATACCCACACACTACTACACCAAATTACATTAGTGTGAGTGGGTGTTATATCACACACACTGCTACATTATAATATATATACACCATGACATGTATACCCACACACTGCTACACCAAATTACATCCCTGTGAGTGGGTGTTATATCACACACACTGCTACATTATAACACATATACACCATGACATGTAAACCCACACACTGCTACACCAAATTACATCCCTGTGAGTGGGTGTTATATCACACACACTGATACATTATAACATATATACACCATGACATGTATACCCACACACTACTACACCAAATTACATCCCTGTGAGTGGGTGTTATATCACACACACTGCTACATTATAACACATATACACCATGACATGTATACCCACACACTCCTACACCAAATTACATCCCTATGAGTGGGTGTTATATCACACACACTGCTACATTATAACACATATACACCATGACATGTATACCCACACACTAATACACCAAATTACATCCCTGTGAGTGGGTGTTATATCACACACTGCTACATTATAACACATATACAGCATGACATGTATACCCACACACTGCTACATAAATTACATCCCTGTGAGCGGGTGTTATATCACACACACTTCTACATTATAACACATATACAGCATGACATGTATACCCACACACTACTACACCAAATTACATCCCTGTGAGTGGGTGTTATATCACACAGACTGCTACATTATAACATATATACACCATGATATGTATACCCACACACTACTACACCAAATTACATCCCTGTGAGTGGGTGTTATATCACACACACTGCTACATTATAACATATATACACCGACATGTATACCCACACACTTCTACACCAAATTACATCCCTGTGAGTGGGTGTTATATCACACACACTGCTACATTATAACATATATACACCATGACATGTATACCCACACACTCCTACACCAAATTACATCCCTGTGAGTGGGTGTTATATCACACACACTGCTACATTATAACACATATACACCATGACATGTATACCCACACACTGCTACACCAAATTACATCCCTGTGAGTGGGTGTTATATCACACACACTGCTACATTATAACACATATACACCATGACATGTATACCCACACACTACTACACCAAATTACATCCCTGTGAGTGGGTGTTATATCACACACACTGCTACATTATAACACATATACACCATGACATGTATACCCACACACTACTACACCAAATTACATCCCTGTGAGTGGGTGTTATATCACACACACTGCTACATTATAACACATATACAGCATGACATGTATACCCACACACTAATACACCAAATTACATCCCTGTGAGTGGGTGTTATATCACACACACACACTGCTACATTATAACACATATACACCATGACATGTATACCCACACACTGCTACACCAAATTACATTAGTGTGAGTGGGTGTTATATCACACACACTGCTACATTATAATATATATACACCATGACATGTATACCCACACACTACTACACCAAATTACATCCCTGTGAGTGGGTGTTATATCACACACACTGCTACATTATAACACATATACACCATGACATGTAAACCCACACACTGCTACACCAAATTACATCCCTGTGAGTGGGTGTTATATCACACACACTGATACATTATAACATATATACACCATGACATGTATACCCACACACTACTACACCAAATTACATCCCTGTGAGTGGGTGTTATATCACACACACTGCTACATTATAACACATATACACCATGACATGTATACCCACACACTCCTACACCAAATTACATCCCTATGAGTGGGTGTTATATCACACACACTGCTACATTATAACACATATACACCATGACATGTATACCCACACACTAATACACCAAATTACATCCCTGTGAGTGGGTGTTATATCACACACTGCTACATTATAACACATATACAGCATGACATGTATACCCACACACTGCTACATAAATTACATCCCTGTGAGCGGGTGTTATATCACACACACTTCTACATTATAACACATATACAGCATGACATGTATACCCACACACTACTACACCAAATTACATCCCTGTGAGTGGGTGTTATATCACACAGACTGCTACATTATAACATATATACACCATGATATGTATACCCACACACTACTACACCAAATTACATCCCTGTGAGTGGGTGTTATATCACACACACTGCTACATTATAACATATATACACCGACATGTATACCCACACACTTCTACACCAAATTACATCCCTGTGAGTGGGTGTTATATCACACACACTGCTACATTATAACATATATACACCATGACATGTATACCCACACACTCCTACACCAAATTACATCCCTGTGAGTGGGTGTTATATCACACACACTGCTACATTATAACACATATACACCATGACATGTATACCCACACACTGCTACACCAAATTACATCCCTGTGAGTGGGTGTTATATCACACACACTGCTACATTATAACACATATACACCATGACATGTATACCCACACACTACTACACCAAATTACATCCCTGTGAGTGGGTGTTATATCACACACACTGCTACATTATAACACATATACACCATGACATGTATACCCACACACTACTACACCAAATTACATCCCTGTGAGTGGGTGTTATATCACACACACTGCTACATTATAACACATATACAGCATGACATGTATACCCACACACTAGTACACCAAATTACATCCCTGTGAGTGGGTGTTATATCACACACACTGCTACATTATAACACATATACACCATGACATGTATACCCACACACTAATACACCAAATTACATCCCTGTGAGTGGGTGTTATATCACACACACTGCTACATTATAACACATATACACCATGACATGTATACCCACACACTGCTACACCAAATTACATCCCTGTGAGTGGGTGTTATATCACACACACTGCTACATTATAACACACATACACCATGACATGTATACCCACACACTACTACACCAAATTACATCCCTGTGAGTGGGTGTTATATCACACACACTGCTACATTATAACACATATACACCATGACATGTATACCCACACACTACTACACCAAATTACATCCCTGTGAGCGGGTGTTATATCACACAAACTGCTACATTATAACACATATACACCCTGACAAGTATACCCACACACTGCTACATAAATTACATCCCTATGAGCGGGTGTTATATCACACACACTAATACATTATAACATATATACACCATGCCATGTACACCCACACACTCCTACACCAAATTACATCCCTGTGAGTGGGTGTTATATTATCTATATATATAAAACTGAAATGTTTGTCTGTGTTGTTGTGCGTTCTGTGACTGCTTGCCACCCGCCCACGGCTCTCGCTTTCATTGGATGAGTCACACCCGTTCCCACCCCCTCCCCCCCAGGCTCCCCCCACCTGCTCACAATGTGGGACAGAGGGGAAGCACCGCATGTGCCTCCTGCCCCAGCCCGCCACTCTCGCCCCCCCCTGCTGCCAACTTCCCGCTCCTCCCCCACTCCCAACGTGGGACGGAGGGGAGCGCTGCGTGCGCCTCCTGTCCCAGCTCGCCACTCTCGCCTCCCCCCAGCCGCCAACCTCCTGCTCACCCCCCAGCCTCCCCCTCCCCCATTCCCAATGAGGAACAGGGGAACCGAGGCCGCCTCCTGCCCCAGGCCGCCACTCTTGCCCCACCCCCCCCCCCACTGCCAACTTCCCGAGTCCACCTCCCGTCCCAGGCAGCTGCCGCGGGGATGGCATGGGGGAACCATCCTGCGGCAGGAAGCAGCACCCACCCGGTCGAGATAAGTCACCAACCCCACCCAGTCACTCAACACACCCACTCACTGTCACCCAGTCACCGTCACCCACTCACCCATTCAGTAACCCACCCACACACCCATTCAGTAAAATTCAGTCACCCATCCACCGATTCAGTAACACACCCACCCATTCAGTAACCCACCCACACACCCATTCAGTCACCCATCCACACATTCAGTAACCCACCCACCCAGGCAGACAGTCACCTGTCTTTTGTTGAAAATATAAAAATAAACAGGTTGCATTGTAATGTTTTTTTCTGTATCACAATAAGAAAACAGTTAAGTAAAAGTTGCTATATTTTTTCGTGGTAGCTGCGCTATGGGTTGGGTGTGGGGTGCACTATGGGTTGTGGGGGAGGCGGGCGCCCTGCTTCTTTCATTTGTCCTGGGCCCCATGATTTCTGTTGGCGGCCCTGCAGCCCTGCGGCCCTGCGGCCCTGCTCCCGCCCGCCCGCCACAACAGCGGACAGCCCGCCCCACAGTAAGTCAGCAGCTGCCACCCACCCCTGTCAAACACCGCACCCAAAGTCAGCCACCGCAGAGATACCCACCCGCCCCTGCAGCGCGCCACCGCCCTCATCACTAACCCCCCCCCCCCGTCTGCACCCACAATCATCCAGCACTGCACAACCCACCCTCCCGCCTCCCCAGTGAGCTGCCACCAGACAGCTCTGAAAGGGGGGGATCACAACCCTCCCAGACCCCCAGGGAGCCACCGCCGGTGAGCTGTGAAGGAAGGGGGGAAATCACTACCCTCCCGCCCCCCCCCAGAAAGCCACCACCGCTGAGCTCCGAAGGGGGGGATTTTATTTTAAAGCTTTTTTTGTGGCGCCCATCGGACCTTGGGTTGCTTTATGGATGTGTTTTATGGTTGGTCATCGCCCCTTTATTGAATTAGTTCTGAGTGTGCTCAAGCCCTCAAGATGAGGATGGCCTTCACCCAGGGTGGAATAAGTAACATTTTTGTTATTACAGATCACCATTTATTGCCAATGTGGCTATCTAGTCCCTAATTGAGATGGCTTTGTAGCCACAGTGACCACCAAGGGGTTTAGGTTTTACATTTTTTTATTTTTGTTTTTTTAATACGTCATTTTTTTTTTAATGGTCAAAGGACCAATTAGCCACATTTGATTATTAGGACATTTGGTCATTAGTCAAGAGGAGAGAGTGGTAGGATTGTTGGGGGGTGACAGGAGTAGCTACCCTGGGAAGGTGATAGGGGGGTTAACGGCTTTAGTGGTTAATAAATCATGGCATAGCAGTGCTTTACTAGTCATTTTGGTAGCCAAGTGTTACGCCGGAGTAGCCCGCAGACCAGACCTGTCCCTAGAACTGAGGTGGCAGGTATGAATACACACACCGACAGAGCGAGGGACGTGTCCGGGTTGTGGTATTAGATGGTGCCAGGCCAGATGGGGTGTATTGCGAGAATACTTGCCGATACCGTTCTCCCAGAAGAATGGTCGTTGCCGTTGCCGAGATCAGGGGTAGGAGATGTATGGAGGAATCGAGATGAGTGCCGAGGTCGAAGGGAGCCAGAAGGTACTTAAACAGGAACAATCCGAAGTCGAGAGCCAAAGGGGGTAGTCTGCCAAGCCGCGTCTAAACCGAGAGAATCAAAGAACAAGCACTGTGAAACACCCATACAAAAACTATGACGAGCGAGGAAGCACAGAACAGAGAGGGTATATAAAGCTGGAACAGCCAACCAGGAGAGGGGGCGTGCCTGGAGGAGCCCAGGGAGCTTCAGTGCATTGGCTGCTGTTCTTAGAGCTCAGGTGACACTCAGCAAGAGCCAGATTGTAACCATGCGGTGTTTGGGGGCGGAGCCTGAGTGGAGATAAGTTCAAGGGCTTTTGTGTGTGCACTGTAAGTCCAACGTGTGCATGAGAGGAAGCAACGTGGGGTGCGCACGTGCGTGCGGGGTGGCGATTCCGCGCCGACAGCTGCGGCGCAGAACGAGGAGGAAGAACCTCGTGGAGCGTCCCACCATGCCGTGGGGTAAGTGATGAAGCTGAAGGGGGCTTGCGTGGTTGTAGTGGAAGGGTCTGAGCAGTGTAAGGAGAGAGCCGTGAACTCCGCCTGAGACGCTGTGTGCTCACATTCCTAACAGTACCCCCCTCTTCAGGATCGGCCTCAGGACGATCCAAAAACGGCTTGTCTGGAAATTTCCTCCTAAAAGTCTTCAGGAGGCTGGGTGCATGGATGTCTTTGAGCGGAACCCAAGACCTCTCCTCGGGTCCGAAACCCCTCCAGTGGACCAAAAATTGAAGCTGCCCCCTGGAGATGCGGGAGTCCAGTAAGGCTTGTACCTCGTATTCCTCATTATTGAGTACCGTGACTGGATCTGGCTTGCTGGTCTGTTTAGGAAAGAAACGATTGGCAATGTGGGGTTTTAATAGCGAGGTATGAAAAACGTCTGGGATCCTCATGGAGGGTGGTAGTTTAAGGCGAAACGCCACTGGGTTAATCTGCTCCACGACGGGAAAGGGTCCCAAAAACCTAGGTGCCAGTTTAGGGGAAGGGACTCTCAAGCGGATGTTTCTTGACGAGAGCCATACTAAATCCCCTGGCTTGTAGTTGGGTGCCGGCCGACGGTGGCGATTGGCCTGAAGTCTAGCAGTATCGGCGGCCTTGTGGAGAGACTTTTGTACCTTGGACCAAATGTCTTGGAGAGTGGAAATCCGTTCGTCTACCGCCGGTACCCCAGAAGCCAGATTAGAAATGGGTAGGCAGGGAGGGTGAAACCCATAATTGACAAAAAATGGAGATTCTCGGGTGGATTCACTTCGGGCCGAATTGACCGCGTACTCTGCCCACGAGAGGAGTTGGGACCAATCATCCTGGGAATCGGAGATGAAACATCTGAGGTATTTCTCCAGCGACTGGTTAGTTCTCTCCGTCTGTCCATTGGACTGGGGGTGGTATGCAGAGGAGAAGGAAGAGACAATTCCCAGTCTCTTAGTGAAGGTCCTCCAGAACTTGGAGACGAACTGGGATCCTCTGTCAGAGACAATGGAAGACGGAATGCCATGGATCCTAAAGATATGCTCAGAGAAAATGTCTGCTAGGGCGGGAGAGGAGGGCAGTCCCTTGAGGGGGATGAAGTGGGCCATCTTCGAAAACCTGTCTACGACAACTAAAATGGTGTTGAAGCCCCTAGACCTAGGGAGGTCGACTATGAAATCCATGGAGATATGGGACCAAGGACGAGTAGGCACTGGCAATGGGAGGAGAAGTCCCTGAGGTCTCTGTGGAAGTGTCTTGTTCTGGGTGCATACAGGACAAGCGCGAGTGTATTCCGCAATGTCTTTAGACATACTGGGCCACCAAAAGTTCCGACGAATTAAGTCTAACGTCCTTCTGAAACCTGGGTGACCTGCAGTTTTAGAAGAGTGTCCCCAATCTAGGACCTCTGGAATGAATCTGGGCGAGACGAAGAGCCTGTTAGAGGGGATCGCCGTGTTTGAAGGGATCTGTTGCTGGTCCCTTTTGATCTTGTCTAGCGATTTGAAGGTGGAAGTAGCCAAAATTCTCTCGGGAGGAAGGATAGGTTCCAAAGCTGCCTCAGGCCTGTCCTCCGAAGAGTATTGTCTGGACAACGCATCTGCCTTCACGTTCTTCGTTCCCGGGATATAGGATAGATGATAGTTGAAGCGAGAAAAAAAAAGCGCCCAGCGAGCTTGTCGAGGACCGAGGCGACGTGCACCTTCGATATAAAGTAAATTTTTGTGGTCCGTTAAAATAGAAAATGGCTCCCTTGACCCTTCCAACAGATGTCGCCACTCTTGTAGTGCCATTTTAACGGCCAATAACTCTCTGTTGCCGACGTCATAATTCCTCTCGGCGGAGGAAAATTTCTTAGAGAAATACGCACAAGGGTGAAGTTTATCCTTGGGCGAGTACCTCTGTGATAGTACAGCCCCTGCACCGCAGTCCGATGCGTCAACTTCTATGACAAAGGGAAGATCTGTGTTGGGGTGGCGCAGGATCGGTGCCGTGACGAATGCCTCTTTAAGGGCCTGGAAGGCGGAGATTGCTTCGGCGGACCAGGCAGAAGGATCAGCCCCTTTCCTAGTCAATGCCGTGATGGGGGCCACTAGAGTGGAGAAATTGCGAATGAACTTCCGATAGTAGTTCGCAAATCCTAAAAAGCGCTGGATAGCCTTGAGAGTCTCTGGTCTGGGCCATTCCGTAACTGCCTGGAGTTTACCTGGATCCATCAAAAAGCCTTCGTCCGAAATAATGTAGCCCAGAAATTGGGTAGAGCGTTGATGGAAGGTACACTTCTCTAGTTTGGCATACAGGTGATGTTTGAGTAGACGTGAGAGGACGTACGAGGTGTGATGAATGTGATCCTGAAGATTTTTGGAGAAGATCAAAATGTCATCTAAATAGACAATAACAAAGATGTTGAGCACCTCCCGAAATACGTCATTAATAAAGTCCTGAAAGACAGCCGGGGCGTTACATAAACCAAAAGGCATGACGAGGTACTCATAATGCCCACAGCGGGTGTTGAAGGCCGTCTTCCACTCGTCGCCCTGCCTGATGCGGACCAAGTTGTAAGCCCCACGGAGATCCAATTTGGAAAATATCTTAGCCCCACGCAGTTTATCGAAGAGTTCCGTGATCAAGGGGAGAGGATAGCGGTTCTTGATGGTGATACCGTTCAAGCCCCGGTAATCAATACATGGCCTCAGAGTACCATCCTTTTTCTTCACGAAGAAGAACCCTGCTCCCGCCGGGGAACTGGAGGGCCGTATGAATCCTTTCTCAAGATTCTCCTTTATGTAGTCTTCCATGGCTTGAGACTCAGGTATCGACAATGGGTAAGTCTTGGACTTGGGCAAGGTGTATCCTGGGACCAAATCGATGGGGCAATCGTAGGACCGATGAGGAGGCAATTGTTCTGAGCGGACCTTGTTAAAGACCTCACGGAAAGGGTGATACACAGGGGGAAGAATGGAGTCCTGAGTCATTGTGTTAGCCAAGAGTTTGGGAGACTTCCCTGACCTCGGTTTCCAGGTGATGGGGGTAGGTGAGACCCAGTCAATTGGAGGGTTGTTCTTCTGCAACCAAGGTAGGCCGAGGGTTACTGGCGTACCTGGGGCCTGGATGGCGTCAAGTACCAGGGTCTCGCTGTGGGAGTAGGTAGATAGCAGGAGAGGTACGGTCTGTAGCGAGATTAAGGGTGGAGACAGCGAACGACCATCAATCCCAACCAAGGCAATAGGTTGGGCCTTCTTCACCAAAGGTATCCGGTTCTGTTTAGCGAAATCGAGGTCTACGAAGTTTCCTCCAGCACCGGAGTCGATAAAGGCAGCAGTAGATGTGCGAAACTCAGCGCCTGCGAGAGAGATAGGAATCGTAAGTTTCTTAGGCAGTGCCTCCTTGGGAAGGGGACGATGAGAGATAACACCCAGTGAGAGCCCCTCCATACTCACTGAGTGTTCCCATTTCCCGGACGCAAAGGGCATGCACGGACCAGATGTTCAGGGGATCCACAGTAGAAACAGAGTCCGCCGGCGTAGCGGTGTTGTCGTAGTGGATTCCGGATCTGTTGCACCCCTAATTGCATTGGCTCGGGAGGCTCCAGTGCCAGCTGCTGTGAAGGAGGTGGTCTAGGGACCAGAGGAGAGTTGGGGAAGGGTGCTTGGAAGGTTAGTGGCCGGGCATTCTGACGCTCCGAGCGTCGTACCTGGATGCGTTGATCAATACGTACGGCCAAGTCAATGAGCGCCTCCAATTGGTCTGGCCTGGGTTGCCGAGCAAGCTCGTCCTTGATGGACTCCGAGAGACCTTGCCAGAAGACGGAGACGAGCGGCTCTTGTCCCCAGTTCGTCTCGGCGGCGAGCGTGCGAAATTCCACTGCATACTGTGTCACCGATCTTCGCCCCTGAGTTATCTGGAGGAGGGAAACAGACGCCATCTCCCGGCGTGCAGGGGAATCAAAGACTTGTCGGAACTCACCCTTGAAGGCTAGGTAGTCTTGTGTCAGGTCCGGGCGCAACTCCCAGACTGGCGAGGCCCATGCCAGCGCGCTGCCCGTCAGTAGGTTGTACACGTAGGCTACCTTCTTCCGGCCGGAGTCGTACTGAAGGGGTGCCATTTCAAATTGAACCTCACACTGGTTAAGGAAACCTCTGCACTCCTGCGGGTTGCCAGCGTACGGCTTGGGAGGCGGTATCTTCACGTCCTGACTGCTGGGTCTGACTGGTTCTGCAGCCTGTGGAGGAGAAAGAGGAACAGGTGCTTCCGGTACCAGAGCCGAAAGTTTAGCCATTTGGCGCGCTAGGGCCACAATCTGATCAGCCATGGCCTGGTTTTGCTGTATCAGCGTAGAGATTGCTTGCCTCAGTTCGGCCTGGTCTGCGTCTTGTGGGCTCGTCATAATGTTACGCCGGAGTAGCCCGCAGACCAGACCTGTCCCTAGAACTGAGGTGGCAGGTATGAATACACACACCGACAGAGCGAGGGACGTGTCCGGGTTGTGGTATTAGATGGTGCCAGGCCAGATGGGGTGTATTGCGAGAATACTTGCCGATACCGTTCTCCCAGAAGAATGGTCGTTGCCGTTGCCGAGATCAGGGGTAGGAGATGTATGGAGGAATCGAGATGAGTGCCGAGGTCGAAGGGAGCCAGAAGGTACTTAAACAGGAACAATCCGAAGTCGAGAGCCAAAGGGGGTAGTCTGCCAAGCCGCGTCTAAACCGAGAGAATCAAAGAACAAGCACTGTGAAACACCCATACAAAAACTATGACGAGCGAGGAAGCACAGAACAGAGAGGGTATATAAAGCTGGAACAGCCAACCAGGAGAGGGGGCGTGCCTGGAGGAGCCCAGGGAGCTTCAGTGCATTGGCTGCTGTTCTTAGAGCTCAGGTGACACTCAGCAAGAGCCAGATTGTAACCATGCGGTGTTTGGGGGCGGAGCCTGAGTGGAGATAAGTTCAAGGGCTTTTGTGTGTGCACTGTAAGTCCAACGTGTGCATGAGAGGAAGCAACGTGGGGTGCGCACGTGCGTGCGGGGTGGCGATTCCGCGCCGACAGCTGCGGCGCAGAACGAGGAGGAAGAACCTCGTGGAGCGTCCCACCATGCCGTGGGGTAAGTGATGAAGCTGAAGGGGGCTTGCGTGGTTGTAGTGGAAGGGTCTGAGCAGTGTAAGGAGAGAGCCGTGAACTCCGCCTGAGACGCTGTGTGCTCACATTCCTAACACCAAGTAAGGTAGATAACATAGTTTATCGTTAATATTAACCACTTTGTAGCCCTTAGTGTAACCAATGTCTAACTGACCACTTGGACTACTAAGGGTTTAGCACGTACTGTAATATGTAGCACTTAATATTTTAGCAACTATCCCATGCGGGTCAAGTACCGATAGATGCATCGACACAAATCCCACGGTTTTCTCAAACGTTCCCCCCAAAATCCGTGCAGAGTCATCAAAAAACGCCATTGGCTACAACCCATGGATGGATTTGTTGAATCCATTCACGTATCCTTAAAAATCTTTTTTTCCGCGGGTTGGATTCTACAAATACTTCCATGGATTGCGGAATCCGAGGAGTGTCCGGGTAATAATAATAATTTTTATTTATTTTTTAAACGCGAATCGCCCATTTTTGACGTTGATCCGCTGAAATCCGCGGACCAAAAGAACCAGCTGATCCATGCAGATCCGAACAACCCTCCAACAAAATGTGCCCATCTCTCTTGTTTAGGATATCTTACCCGAGTCTATAATGGACAATATATCGGCCATTATACACATAGGCAAGATAGGGCAATCGCCAGCATGGAGTGGGGGAAAAAAATACTGTATGCAGAATTTATCAGTGTTACTGTGTTACTGATACATTTCGGGGCTTAATATATGACATTGAGATGACTAAAACTGTAGTATTTATCCATGGTGATACCGGTTAAGATTTATTTTATCGGTCACGGTAAAGAATGCGTTATTTGTAGCGCTGCCACGTTGATGGGGGGGGGGGGGGGCGGGAGGCGATAATACTGCATTTGTGGCTTTAAAAAATTGTAAGATTAAATACAAATAGACTTGTTCATTATTTCCTGTGTCCCATTAAAGGGAATTCCCGGCGCCTCTCCTGGGATAACTCCGTCCCACCGGTTAAATAATTACCCTGTTATTAATATTCCTCACGTTACCCCCTCCGTGCCCGGCTGTCAGGCACATGTTGCTCTGAAGAACTGAAGAGGTCAGTGCTAATTAGTGCTTTTCTGTTAACGAGGGAATTCACTTATGTATAAAAAGGGGAATTTATTAAAAATATCCACACGGCCGAGATCTAGAGAGAGAGAAAGAATGAGGTAAGCAAGTTTAATATACACACACACACACATACACACACACACACACACACACACACACACACACACACACACAGACACCTGGGGAATTTGCCTCAGAAACATTTTGCAATTTAGATCAATGCAATAAAATATGAAAAAGAGAATATAATGATATCAGCATTATTTACTGAGGACGTTAAACTACATACATACATATATATATATATATATATATATATATATATATATATATATATAGTGCAGAATAATTCAGTTCTTCAGTATTAGGTGATACATTTTTTATTGGACTAACAATTTATGTCATAGGACAAGCTTTTGAGAGTTATCCTCTCTTCTTCAGGTCAAGCAATACTGTCCTACGACATAAATTGTTAGTCCAATAAAAAAGGTATCACCTAATACTGAACAACTCATTTTTTCTGCACTATCGCAACTGGACTAACACGGCTATTTTCTGCTTTATATATATATATATATATATATAGAGAGAGAGAGAGAGAGAGAGAGAGAGAGAGAGAGAGAGAGAGAGAGAGAGAGAGAGAGAGAGAGAGAGAGAGAGAGAGACAGAGACAGAGACAGAGAGAGACAGAGAGAGGAAGAGGGAGAGGGAGAGAGAGACAGAGAGAGAGACAGAGAGACAGAGAGAGAGATAATGTAGAAATCCAAACAGGGCGTCTCATAAGAAATGCTAAAATGTACATTACCACCCAGCAGGGCAGCAGAACAGCAAGAAAGAGGCAGCACTCAGAAGTAAGTGTACTGAAAAAATATATTATGACAGACACATAAGACTGACGCTTCGATCCCACAGATGGACACAACCCCAAAAAGAAGATCCCTGTTCTGTTCTGCTGTCCTGCTGGATGGTAATGTGTGTATATATATATATATATATATATATATATATATATATATATATATATATATATATATATATATATATATATATATATATATATATATATATATATATATATATATATATATATATATATATATATATATATATATATATATATATACAGTATATATCTTCACACAACAGCTGGCACACACTTGTACTTCTTAGAATTCAGATGCTCGTCCCGTAAATAATAATATGTATAGTTACCAGATTGTGGTCCAGCAAGGAGAGACAGCACACGAGGGGTTAAATCCAAATAATGTGTTGGAAAAATATACAGTATAATGATCTTTTAATTTAATATATATTTACAGTACAGTATACACACATGATTGAGATGCAGTGACAGGTATTTGTGTGTGTGAGTTCAGAGAAGACTAGCAGGGTATTGCACTGCATAATGTATCTACAGTATACACTGATAATGAACACACCGCACTGTATAATGATGATGAGTATCTCTAGTTACTTCCACATTCTGCTCAGGTAGTGTCTTTATCCTGTATAGTGATAATGCCTGGTATATAATGTGTGGGTGACTATTACATTGCAGGGATCTGATTTCCCATCCTATAAATGAAGGATCAGGATTTAACCTCCTCCTGTCTGGTTGCAGAGCGATGTCCCTTTTATACTGGTCTACATGGCACCTCGTTCTCTCCTACCTCACTCCTGCCTCTCGTTCTGACAGCCTGGGGTGCAAACTGCGGGGCTCGGACATCACTGGGGTCTACGAGCATGGAGATGTCTTAATAGGGGCAGTGATTGCTTTACATGTTGACGTAGTGTACCTGGAAACCATTTTCACAGAGACCCCCAGACAGGAAGCCTGTAAAATGTAAGGTTTACAATGTCCTTTCAATTTCACAATGTATCCGTTGTCCCTCTCTCCACATCTCTCTCTCCATCTCTCTGTCTCCTCTCTCCTTTTCTACCTTTATCTCCCCATCTCTCTCCTTCTCTCTTTCCCTCTCCATGTCTCTTTCTTTCTCCCTCTCCCTCTAAAAAGTCATCTCTCTCTACACTATTTTATTAGTTTGTGAATCACCTCACCCTTTGCCCCTTTTAATGACTACCTCTTTCTTCTCAATCTCTCTCCATACCCTCCTCTCTTTCTTCTGCACCCCATCTCTTCTTCTCTCCCTCTCACCATCTCTCCATACCTAATTTTTCATCTTTATTCTCTCTCTCTCTCTCTCTCTCTCTCTCTCTCCGGCTAGATTATATGCAATTAAGACCACCTCCACACAGACTTTTGCCCCATCGTCTTTTCTACCCTCCTCACCTTCTCTATAAATTTTGCATGAGTGGGTTCCGATTTCTCACCACCAGCTTCTATTCTGAAGGCTACAAGCAGTTCCAGGCCATGAAGTTCACCTTGGAGGAAATCAACAGGCGACAGGACATCCTCCCAAATCTCACCCTGGGCTTTCAAATCTATGACTCTTGTGTCATACTGAAGAAGGAGCTAGATGGGACCCTGAAGATGCTAACAGGTCAGAACCAGGGTATCCCCAATTTCTGTTGCCGGGAAAAGCCACCTCTGGCTGCCATCATTGGACACTCAAGATCCACCTACTCCATTCTCATGGCTCATATCCTGGGTCTGTACAGATACCCACAGGTAAGAATCAGTGGGAGCTGTCCACAGTGCTGAACTTCTTATCACACTGTTATCTTTGTAACAGTGACTCAACACTCACCACCTACAGATACCATTGTCCAAACAAATTCATGCATTGTTTTCTCAGATTTGCCAGCATTGCATACTAGGGTAGATACTGTGAATGGGTTTAATGAAGTGTAAATATTTTTTATTTTATTATTGTTTTATTTATTTTGTAATATGTTGTCACAGACATTAGCCATTCATAATAAAAACTAATAGCTCTACTAATATTTATATTCTTAGTGAAACAGGTTAACCGTACAGTTCCTTCAAGAAACTCCCATTTATCACCTTAGATCAGTCACTACTCAACCAGCTCCCTCCTCAGTGACAGGACACAGTTCCCTTCCTTCTTCAGGACTGTCCCCAGCGATGCCTTCCAGTCCCAAGGAATGGCCCAGTTGGTGTTGTATTTTGGCTGGACTTGGGTCGGATTGGTGGCTTTGGGAGATGACTATGGGCAACAGGGTATCCAGTTAATTAAACAAGAGATCCTCAAGGCCGGAGCTTGTGTGGCCTTCACAGAATATATTATTGCCAACCGCGTGGACAAGAATGCCCCTCACCTCGCCAGCGTCATCAGAGAGTCAACAGCCAAAGCTGTGGTGGTTTTTTGCAATGATGTTGACATTGTGCCACTGCTGAATGAGATGCTGAAGCAGAAAGTAACTGGAAAGATCTTTGTTGCCAGTGAAGCTTGGTCCATTTCCAACATATTATTAATGGACAAATACTCTACTATACTCTCTGGCTGCATTGGTTTTGCCTTCCATAGCACAAAGATGACAGGGTTTAGAGGATATTTAAACAGTATCCATCCCGTCAACACTCCGGGGGATACTTGGACTAAGATGTTCTGGGAAGAAGCTTTTGGATGCAAATTCTTGGACCAGAGAAACCTCACCGGCTCATTGGATAATCCTGCAAAGTTGTGTACAGGAAATGAGTCTCTAGAGAGTATCCAGAACAGTTACAATGATGTGTCCAGTTTAAGAGGTCTCTCCAACCTTTATACAACTAATTATATTATAGCCAAAGCTCTGCATGATCTGCAAACATGCCAGGAGGGGAGAGGACCATTTTATAATGGAAGTTGTGCAGATATTCAGAGCTTCAAACCATGGCAGGTACGAATCTCTGGTAATCATTTGCTTAATGTGAAAGCTAAAAAAAAGACACTGATGTTCAAGACTATTGCGGAGTCATGTATCAGTGTCTTTGTAACTTTGTAAATCAAGTACATGAAGTCCCTATTTTGCCCACTGTCTCCTCTCTATCAGTTCCACCTTGTATGACCTCATATGATTAGCGAAACTTAAAAGAAATGTTTTCATAATTGTATTATTATTATTATTATTATTTATTTTCATTTTATTTAAAAGACCCAAATCCTGTATTATAGATTTCACATGGCATCTCCTGCTATTTATTCTTACATTCTCCACTCCGCTGAGAAGCACACAATTGTTTTCCTTAAATACTTCAGGCAGGAAAGGACTGTTGTATCTCGGTGGTCGAGCATACAGTGTATTCTCCTCGAAAAAGGGGTGTACAGCCCTTGTTGGGAGAAGTGGAATAACAAAGACCCTGGATTACAAACACAAGACAAAGTGGATCCAAGCACAAGAGAAAATAGCTGCACACACTGCACCATCATATGCCATTGCACATCCCACAACAAGTGGAAGGACGTCTCTCAAAGTCTATCTTTTTGGAAAGGTTGAGAGACTGAACAATCTGTTTAGTAGACAATATCAGTCCATAGAGGGCAAATAAATGAGGAATGATCCTTTTCTGCCCCTGCAGCTGTTACACTACATCCAGAACGTACGTGTGAGGCTGAGCAATGGGAGAGAGGTCTTCTTTGATAGGAATGGGGACCCACCTGTGGTGTACGATATTGTGAACTGGCAGCTGGGTGCCGATGGCATGATGAGGCAGGTCATGGTTGGAAGCTACGATACCGCAGCCTCAGATGGAAACACCTTTAATATAAATACAAGTGCCGTGATGTGGACATCCGGGACAAGACAGGTATGAAGTATCAAGGCTTTGAGTGTATGTTCTGCATGTACAGAACATGGCAGTGCCAGTTAACTCAGGATAATAGAGACAATGTGTTTTACAAATGCAAAAGCACAAGTATTTGAGTTGGTGAATCTTGTTCTAATTCCATTGTCAGTTCAATTTGTGACCTTGGGCAGGTCACTTTATCGAGCCCTAGCATAAAATTCGAATCTAACCTGGATGTGGCAGTGACTAATTGTGCGTGTACAATTCTGTGTATCGCAATACATATGCGGGCATTGTTTTAGAAAAATACTTTATTATTATTATTATTATTATTATTATTATTGGGAAATCTTGAAAGTTTACAATTATATCTATTTAAACATTTCTTCTTTGTCAGCTCAACCCCATGTCCCATGGAGTTTCTCCATCCCGCCACAGGAAATTCAGAAATGAGAGAGAAATGATTTGTGCCACTGCAGTGTGACACCATAACACA
The DNA here is from genome assembly GCF_040206685.1 of Ascaphus truei. Lineage (NCBI taxonomy): Eukaryota > Metazoa > Chordata > Amphibia > Anura > Ascaphidae > Ascaphus > Ascaphus truei. The sequence goes on along the minus strand of NC_134502.1, from coordinate 28,640,118 downwards.
TATAACATGGAGACTTGTTCCTCTTACCACATAGCATAAAGTAACTTTTTCAACATACAGTATATTGTCCCCAAGGTTCCGCAGTCTGTCTGCAGCCAGAGTTGCCCCCCTGGGCTCAGGAGGGTGTTGAGAAGAGGGGAGCCTGTTTGCTGCTTCCAATGTGTCCCATGTCCCCAAGGCGAGATCTCCAACCAGACAGGTGAGAAGATCCCATTTGCACCATGTACCAATCAATAGGTGTTGAGATGTCAAGTGTTTGATTTACAGCTTTATCTTGCAGACTCGGTTGAATGCTCCATGTGTCCATGGGATATGTGGCCCAGCCTCCAGAAAGACATATGCCTCTCAAAAGCAATTGAGTTCCTCTCGTATGAAGAGCCCTTGGGTGCCACCTTGGCTGCTACCAGTATCTTTTCCTCCATTATCCCAGTTTCCATCTTTGGACTTTTCATCTGTTATAGGACCACTCCGATTGTTAGAGCCAACAACTACACCCTCAGTGGTCTTCTCCTGATGTCCCTGTCCCTCTGCTTCCTCTGCGCTTTGGCTTTCATTGGTTACCCCCAACCTGAGAAGTGTCTTCTGCGCCAGGCTGCTTTTGGCATGGTCTTTGCCCTCTGTGTCTCCTGCATCTTGGCTAAAACCATCATGGTTGTCTTTGCCTTCATGGCCACCAAACCGGGAAGCATGTTGAGGAAATGGACCACTCCTATGGTGTCCTATATGATCATAGTATTCTGCTCCTTCTTACAATTCCTTGTGTGTATCTCTTGGCTGGTCCTCTCTCCCCCCTTCCATGAAAACAACATTCAAACCAAACCTGGGGTCATCATCGCTGAGTGTAACGAGGGCTCTCCCACTGCCTTCTGGTGCATGCTGGGATATCTCGGCCTCCTGTCCACCATCAGTTTCATTGTTGCCTTCCTAGCCAGGCAGCTCCCTGGAAACTTCAACGAGGCCAAGTTCATTACCTTCAGCATGCTGGCCTTCCTCAGTGTCTGGGTGTCCTTTATCCCGGCCTCCCTCAGTGCCCGTGGCAAGTACACTGTGGCCATGGAGGTCTTTGCCATCCTGTCCTCCAGCTGGGCTCTGGTGGTCTGCATGTTTGTGCCCAAATGTTTCATCATATTGTTCCGACCAGACATGAACACGAGAGAACATCTCATGTTGAAAGCTAAAAGTTAAAATAAAGAGAAAATAAATATCTAATTTGTTTAAATAATATTAATTAATTCTCAGAATTTAAAAATATATTTTACTTTAAGTATAATTGTTCTTCAGTTGTAACATTGTATTTGGAATGTTTTTTATGGTCGGTTTTGTTTTTTTATTTACAGGTGCAGTAGGTTTTATCTCCCACAGCACATGTTTATTTATTTATTTATAAAAACGTGTTACCAGTTTTCACGTATGTCCTGGGCACAGAGTTATGATGACAAAAACATGGTTACTAATACATGGTTACATTATGTGAACAAGGTTATATATTATATACAAGACATTGCATGCAGAGAAAGAGATAATATATATTATAGGCGTGTGTAACAGTTACAGATCATATATATTATAGGCGTATGTAACAGTTACAGATAATATATATTATAGGCGTATGTAACAGTTACAGGTAATATATATTATAGGCGTATGTAACAGTTACAGATAATATATATTATAGGCGTGTGTAACAGTTACAGATAATATATATTATAAGCGTGTGTAACAGTTACAGATAATATATATTATAGGCGTGTGTAACAGTTACAGATAATATATATTATAGGCGTATGTAACAGTTACAGGTAATATATGTTATAGGCGTATGTAACAGTTACAGATAATATATATTATAGGCGTATGTAACAGTTACAGATAATATATATTATAGGCATATGTAACAGTTACAGATAATATATATTATAGGCGTATGTAACAGTTACAGATAATATATATTATAGGCGTGTGTAACAGTTACAGATAATATATATTATAGGCGTATTTAACAGTTACAGATAATATATATTATAGGCGTATGTAACAGTTACAGATAATATATATTATAGGCGTGTGTAACAGTTACAGATAATATATATTATAGGCGTATTTAACAGTTACAGATAATATATATTATAGGCGTGTGTAACAGTTACAGATAATATATATTATAGGCGTATGTAACAGTTACAGATAATATATATTATAGGCGTATGTAACAGTTACAGACAAGATGAAAATGTAAGACAGCTTTAGTTATGAAAAAACTTAGATTGGTGGCTGATGTGAGTCTCCGGTACACTGTTCCAGGTGTTAGATGCACGAGGAGGAGTGGCCGGATACTTTATAGAACCTTGGAACCATGAACATGTGCTGGAGAACCACAGACCCAACATGGCACGTTCCGAGCAATGTGCAGAGATGGGGGGAATGGCTGATCGGATTTAACACAGCGGGGGTCCCTGCTTCTGAATGGGACTCCCGCTGTGTGAATCCTACCGGGCTGCATCAGTCTGGAAGAGATGAGCAGTGAGAGTAGAAAGAATCAGTTACTCTCCTTGCGCTCCTGTAACAGGCGATTCTGCCACTTTTATTTTAATAAGATATTATTGAAACAGGGGGGTCTCTGGAGCTGAACCCCGTTACTTTCAGGTCCGGAGACCCCCCTCGCATACCGAGATAAAGGCCCCGGTATGGGGTGCTGGTATCTCATGCAGCTTAAAATTTTTCCGGTCACGTGACGCGGGAGAATAAAAACTGCAGGGAGATAACGGCACCTCACACCGGAGCCTGTAAGTCAGGAAGGTCACCGGAATTAATGTGGTTCAGCTCCGAAGACACCCTGCTTCAATACTGTATCATTCAAATAAAATAAAAGCAGCTTAATTCCCCTAGCTGCGAGCCGCTAAGGCAATGAAGGGGTTAAACCAAATAACCTGGTTTGTTAGGGGTAGAGTGGGTGGGTGAAGGGGGTAGTTGCCCAAGGGTGAGTGTTTAGGCCTACCGGGAGGGTTTGCGGAAGGGGTTAACCCTTTCATTATCTATGTGTTTACTACTGCTAAGTTAAGGAAGAGGTTAACTCCTCCCACTATCCACCCCAGTGGTCTAACCACCCACCCAGGGGCAAATTCCCCCATCGCCCACCTCCTCCACCCCTGCCCCCACCATCCCCATCCCCACACATACACATGGGCAAAAGCACTAGTAGCTAAATTAATAGCGCTTTTGCCCATTTGTGAAGCAAAAAACTAAAAATACACAATGAAATAAAATAAACAATACAATAAAAAATACTAGCCAATACACCCATTGATTGCCACTGTGGTTACCTATGCCCTCAATGGAAACACAAATAACGACAATGGCAATGAAGGACACCCTACTACCTACCCCAACTACTGCCAACAATAACTTCCCCTGCAACACATACAGTACAGTAATGGACAAAAGCCATATTATCCAGATCGGGATAACAGCACGTGTGTCCATTAAAAATAAAACATTAGCCAGCGCATAGCAAATAAAAGTTTTACTTACCCCTGCCGGGAGGAAGGCCATCCTCGTCTTCGACCTCCGAGTCCTCTTCTTCTTCAGTGGGCACCAATAGTAAAATAAGAAAGAAAAAATACTGGCCTGTTACTCCTTAATAACTTTACCGGTTATTAACTTATATGGTAAATAAGGGGTTAACCCCCCCCACCCGCTACCCTCCCATGAGGCTGAACCACCCTCCCCGGGGGAAACAAACCCAATCCCCCAATGCCCTCTACCATTGATTGTCACTGTGGTAAGCTTTGTCCACGATGGGGCCAAGGATTACCACAGTGGCAATGAATGGGAACCTTAAATTAGTAAATAAATAAAATACATCACATTGCAATTAAATAAAAACAAACATTAGATAATAAACACATTGATTTCAAATATGGTTAGTTGGGTGGTCTTTTAACAGGGGTTCCTCTCATAGCAAGGGACATATTGGGGCTGTGAAACATTCTTATTTAGATGGGTAGGGCTAGCCAGCCTCCCATAATGAAGGTGAAGCCCGGCTGGCTGCCCCAATACCGTGTGTAATGACCACCTCTGTGAGGCTCATTTTGGCCAGTGTATGAAATGTTTTGTGTAACCCCTTCCAGAAAAGAGCTATAATCACTTTGTGATGTCTGGAAGGGGAAACACTGTACGACTTGGGGAATAGGGATTGTATAATAAAGAAAAGCACTTTTACTCTCCAGGTTAGAGTGTAGCATGTTCCCCATACAGTTAGTAAGGCAGCCAGTACTATCATTTATGTTATTGGCATTTCTCTGCAGGCAGACCCAGTAATTCACTTATCTGAGCTGCATGCATAGAAATGCCGGATCGTGGCGAAGGGCTGGGGACGGCTAAGTGCCAGAACAAATGGGGAGCGGGGTAGGGCTGATGATCAGGTCCGAGGATGGGCTCTTAGCGGGGCAGAGTCTTTGTTCCCCACAGACACTGAGGTGCCAAGCCAGCGGGAGGTATAGGGCTGGCCAGAGGGAGCCGTTGCCGGGTCTGAGCCCCGTAGCCGCGATTCAAATTGGCAAGTTCGAATTTGCCGCTTGCTAGCAGCTCAGTCAACAAGGGGCGGTCCTGAGCACCTAAGCCGTCCCCATCCTCCAATTGGTGAAGCCTTGTGAGCCCTAGTCCTCTGATTGGCTGTACCGTCACGATCCGCGCTCTGATTGGCTTGCGGGTCCTGCTCCATGTTAAGTATAGCCACCGAGAGCAATGTCAGGAGCAAGGCCGCTCAGGGAGCTGATCGGAGACATGGCTGGTGGTAGATTTGAGTGCTTTGTGAAGAATAGCACTGTGCTCAAATGAGAGGCGCCAGAGCAGCACGGGACGTGAAGCGGACAGGATAAGCCTTCTGAAGAAGGCTCCTGCACATAGTTGAGGCTAGACTCTTCACCTCCAGACCCCTAGTTGGTGAGTGTACATTGGGATTGGGTATTTTGTGTGTTTGCTGCCTTGCCAGAATAAACTTTTGTTCATTCAATTATTGTGTCCTGTCTTGTGATAATTATCCCGGTGGAAAGGTGTTAAAAGTACTGGTCCCCCCCGTGACAGGGTGTTTTTATAACAGGGTTTCTCCCAAAGGAATGGGCACATCGGGACTGTAAACAACTATTTTTATAAGGGGGTGTTCTTATAAATTGTGTACACTCATAACAGGTGTTACCTGTTAACAGGAGCCTGTCAGGGCTAAGAGGAGATGTTCTAACAAGGGGGGTGTTCTATATAACAGGATTATCCCTCATAGGAAGGGACACATTGGGGATGTGAGAAGATGTTCTTAAAAGGGGGAGCTTATTAAATCTCTCCTCCCTCTCTGCAAGAGTCCAGCGGGGGGAGGGGGGGTTCTCTATGCCCAGTTACAAATGAATCCTTTAAATAAGAGAAGTCCCGAGAGGGGTGTAAGGGCCAAGCCTCAGAGTGACACACAGGTTCTGTACTGTACTATCTGAAGTGCCGATCCTAAGGACTTATATTCAAGTGTTCATCCAAGCCACCGCCACCGTGGCACAGTAACACAGACAGAAGGGATCTATGTGTCTGTCCCTCCCTCCTCAGGGTGACACAGTGATACAGACAGAAGGGAGCTATGAGTCTGTCCCTTCCCCCGCAGGGTGACACAGTGACACAGACAAAAGGGAGCAATGAGTCTGTCCCTCCCCCCGCAGGGTGACACAGTGACACAGACAGAAGGGCGCTATGAGCCTGTCCTCCCCCCGCAGGGTGATACAGACAGAAGGGAGCTATGATCTTGTCCCTCCCCCTTGCAGGGTGACACAGTGACACAGACAAAGGGAGCTATAAATCTTTCCCTTCCCCCGCAGGGTGACACAGTACACAGACAGAAGGGAGCTATGAGTCTGTCCCTCCCCCTGCAGGGTGACACAGTGACACAGACAGAAGGGAGCTATGAGTCTGTCCCTCCCCCCGCAGGGTGACACAGTGACATAGACAGAAGGGAGCTATGAGCCTGTTCCTACCCCTGCAGAGTGACTCAGTACACAGACAGAAGGGAGCTATGAGTCTGTCCCTCCCCCCACAGGGTGATACAGACAGAAGGGAGCTATGATCTTGTCCCTCCCCCTTGCAGGGTGACACAGTGACACAGACATAAGGAAGCTATGAGTCTGTCCTTTCCCCCGCAGGGTGACACAGTGACACATACAGAAGTGAGCTATGAGTCTGTCCCACCCCCGAAGGGTGACACAGTGACAGACACAGAAGGGAGCTATGAGCCTGTCCATCTTCCCACAGGGTGACACAGTGACACAGACAGAAGGGAGCTATGATCTTGTCCCTCCCCCCTGCAGGGTGACACAGTGACACAGACAGAAGGAAGCTATGAGTCTGTCCTTTCCCCCGCAGGGTGACACAGTGACACAGACAGAAGGGAGCTATGAGTTTATACCTCCCCCCGAAGGGTGACACAGTGACAGACACAGAAGGGAGCTATGAGCCTGTCCATCTTCCCACAGGGTGACACAGTGACACAGACAGAAGGGAGCTATGATCTTGTCCCTCCCCCCTGCAGGGTGACACAGTGACACAGACAGAAGGAAGCTATGAGTCTGTCCTTTCCCCCGCAGGGTGACACAGTGACACAGACAGAAGGGAGCTATGAGTCTATACCTCCCCCCGAAGGGAGTCACAGTGACACAGACAGAAGGGAGCTATGAGTCTGTCCCTCCCCCTGCAAGGTGACACAGTGACACAGACAGAAGGGCGCTATGAGTCTGTCCCTCCTCCCGCAGGGTGACACAGTGACACAGACAGAAGGGAGCTATGAGCCTGTCCCTCCCCCCCGCAGGGTGACACAGTGACACAGACAGAAGGGAGCTATGAGCCTGTCCCTCCCCCCGAAGGGTGACACAGTGACACAGACAAAGGGAGCTATAAAACTGTCCCTTCCCCCGCAGGGTGATACAGTACACAGACAGAATGGATCTATGAGTCTGTCCCTCCCCCCGCCAAGTGACACAGTGACACACACAGAAGGGAGCTATGAATCTGTCCCTCCCCCGCAGGGTGACACAGTGACACAGACAGAAGGGAGCTATGAGTCTGTCCTTCCCCCGCAGGGTGACACAGTGACATAGACAGAAGGGAGCTATGAGCCTGTTCCTCCCCCTGTAGGGTTACAAAGTGACAAAGAAAGAAGGGAGCTATGAGTCTGTCCCTCCCCCCACAGGGTGACACAGACAGAAGGGAGCTATGAGTCTGTCCCTCCCCCCGCAGGGTGACACAGTGACACAGACAGAAGGGAGCTATGAATCTGTCTCTCCCCCTCAGGATGACACAGTGACACAGACAGAAGGCAGCTATGAGTCTGTCCCTCCCCCACAGGGTGACACAGTGACAAAGACAGAAGGGAGCTATGAGTCTGTCCCTCCCCCCACAGGGTGACATAGTGACACAGACAGAAGGGAGCTATGAGTCTGTCCCTCCCCCCGCAGGGTGACACAGTGACACAGACAGAAGGGAGCTATGAACCTGTCCTTCCCCCCGAAGGGTGACACAGTGACCCAGACAAAGGGAGCTATAAATCTGTCCCTTCCCCCGCAGGGTGACACAGTGACACAGACAGAAGGGAGCTATTAGTCTGTCCCTCCCCCGCAGGGTGACACAGTAACATAGACAGAAGGGAGCTATGAGCCTGTTCCTCCCCCTGTAGGGTTACACAGTGACAAAGACAGAAGGGAGCTATGAATCTGTCTCTCCCCCTCAGGATGACACAGTGACACAGACAGAAGGCAGCTATGAGTCTGTCCCTCCCCCACAGGGTGACACAGTGACAAAGACAGAAGGGAGCTATGAGTCTGTCCCTCCCCCCACAGGGTGACATAGTGACACAGACAGAAGGGAGCTATGAGTCTGTCCCTCCCCCCGCAGGGTGACACAGTGACACAGACAGAAGGGAGCTATGAACCTGTCCTTCCCCCCGAAGGGTGACACAGTGACCCAGACAAAGGGAGCTATAAATCTGTCCCTTCCCCCGCAGGGTGACACAGTGACACAGACAGAAGGGAGCTATTAGTCTGTCCCTCCCCCGCAGGGTGACACAGTAACATAGACAGAAGGGAGCTATGAGCCTGTTCCTCCCCCTGTAGGGTTACACAGTGACAAAGACAGAAGGGAGCTATGAGTCTGTCCCTCCTCCCACAGGGTGACACAGACAGAAGGGAGCTATGAGTCTGTCCCTCCCCCCGCAGGGTGACACAGTGACACAGACAAAGGGAGCTATGAATCTGTCTCTCCCCCTCAGGATGACAACGTGACACAGACAGAAGGCAGTTATGAGTCTGTCCCTCCCCCACAGGGTGACACAGTGACACAGACAGGATGGAGCTATGAGTCTGTCCCTCCCCCCGCAGGGTGACACAGTGACACAGACAGAAGGGCGCTATGAGCCTGTCCCTCCCCCCGCAGGGTGACACAGTGATACAGACAGAAGGGAGCTATGAGCCTGTCCCTTCCCCCGCAGGCTGACACAGTGACACAGACAGAAGGGAGCTATGAGTCTGTCCCTCCCCCCGCAGGGTGACACAGTGACACAGACAGAAGGGAGATATGAGCCTGTCCCTCCCCCCGCAGGGTGACACAGTGACACAGACAAAGGGAGCTATAAATCTATCCCTTCCCCCGCAGGGTGACACAGTACACAGACAGAAGGGAGCTATGAGTCTGTCCCTCCCCCCGCAGGGTGACACAGTGACACAGACAGAAGGGAGCTATGAGTCTGTCCCTCCCCCCGCAGGGTGACACAGTGACATAGACAGAAGGGAGCTATGAGCCTGTTCCTACCCCTGCAGGGTGACACAGTGACACAGACAGAAGGGAGCTATGTGTCTGTCCCTCCCCCCGCAGGGTGACACAGACAGAAGGGAGCAATGAGCCTGTCCCTCCCCCTGCAGGGTGACACAGTGACACAGACAAAGGGAGCTATAAATCTGTCCCTTCCCCCGCAGGGTGACACAGTACACAGACAGAAGGGAGCTATGAGTCTGTCCCTCCCCCTGCAGGGTGACACAGACAGAAGGGAGCTATGAGTCTGTCCCTCCCTCCGCAGGGTGACACAGTGACACATACAGAAGTGAGCTATGAGTCTGTCCCACCCCCGAAGGGTGACACAGTGACAGACACAGAAGGGAGCTATGAGCCTGTACATATTCCCACAGGGTGACACAGTGACACAGACAGAAGGGAGCTATGATCTTGTCCCTCCCCCCTGCAGGGTGACAAAGTGACACAGACAGAAGGGAGCTATGAGTCTGTCCTTTCCCCCGCAGGGTGACACAGTGACACAGACAGAAGGGAGCTATGAGTCTGTCCTTTCCCCCGCAGGGTGACACAGTGACAGAGACAGAAGGGAGCTATGAGCCTGTCCATCTTCCCACAGGGTGACACAGTGACACAGACAGAAGGGAGCTATGAGTCTGTCCCTCCCCCTGTAGTGTGTCACAGTGACACAGACAGAAGGGAGCTATGAGTCTGTCCTTCCCCCTGCAAGGTGACACAGTGACACAGACAGAAGGGCGCTATGAGTCTGTCCATCCTCCCGCAGGGTGACACAGACAGAAGGGAGCTATGAGCCTGTCCCTTCCCCCGCAGGGTGACACAGTGACAGACAGAAGGGAGCTATGAGTCTGTCCCTCCCCCCCGCAGGGTGACACAGTGACACAGACAGAAGGGAGCTATGAGCCTGTCCCTCCCCCCGAAGGGTGACACAGTGACACAGACAAAGGGAGCTATAAATCTGTCCCTTCCCCCGCAGGGTGATACAGTACACAGACAGAATGGAGCTATGAGTCTGTCCCTCCCCCCGGCAAGTGACAGAGTGACACACACAGAAGGGAGCTATGAATCTGTCCCTCCCCCGCAGGGTGACACAGTGACACAGACAGAAGGGAGCTATGAGTCTGTCCCTCCCCCGCAGGGTAACACAGTGACATAGACAGAAGGGAGCTATGAGCCTGTTCCTCCCCCTGTAGGGTTACACAGTGACAAAGACAGAAGGGAGCTATGAGTCTGTCCCTCCCCCCACAGGGTGACACAGACAGAAGGGAGCTATGAGTCTGTCCCTCCCCCCGCAGGGTGACACAGTGACACAGACAGAAGGGAGCTATGAATCTGTCTCTCCCCCTCTGGATGACACAGTGACACAGACAGAAGGCAGCTATGAGTCTGTCCCTCCCCCACAGGGTGACACAGTAACACAAACAGAAGTGAGCTATGAGTCTGTCAACCCCCGAAGAGTGACACAGTGACAGACACAGAAGGGAGCTATGAGCCTGTCCATCTTCCCACAGGGTGAAACAGTGACACAGACAGAAGGGAGCTATGATCTTGTCCCTCCCCCCTGCAGGGTGACACATTGACACAGACAGAAGGGAGCTATGAGTCTGTCCTTTCCTCCGCAGGGTGACACTGTGACACAGACAGAAGGGAGCTATGAGTCTGTCCTTTCCCCCGCAGGGTGACACAGTGACAGAGACAGAAGGGAGCTATGAGCCTGTCCATCTTCCCACAGGGTGACACAGTGACACAGACAGAAGGGAGCTATGAGTTTGTCCCTCCCCCTGTAGTGTGTCACAGTGACACAGACAGAAGGGAGCTATGAGTCTGTCCCTCCCCCTACAAGGTGACACAGTGACAGACAGAATGGAGCTATGAGTCTGTCCCTCCCCCCCGCAGGGTGACACAGTGACACAGACAGAAGGGAGCAATGAGTCTGTCCCTCCCCCGCAGGGTGACACAGTGACATAGACAGAAGGGAGCTATGAGCCTGTTCCTCCCCCTGTAGGGTTACACTGTGACAAAGACAGAAGGGAGCTATGAGTCTGTCCCTCTCCCCACAGGGTGACACAGACAAAGGGAGCTATGAGTTTGTCCCTCCCCCCGCAGGGTGACACAGTGACACAGACAGAAGGGAGCTATGAATCTGTCTCTCCCCCTCAGGATGACACAGTGACACATACAGAAGGCAGCTATGAGTCTGTCCCTCCCCCACAGGGTGACACAGTGACAAATACAGAAGGGAGCTATGAGTCTGTCCCTCCCCCCACAGGGTGACACAGTGACACAGACAGAAGGGAGCTATGAGTCTGTCCCTCCCCCCGCAGGGTGACACAGTGACACAGACAAAAGGGAGCTATGAGCCTGTCCTTTCCCCCGAAGGGTGACACAGTGACCCAGACAAAGGGAGCTATAAATCTGTCCCTTCCCCCGCAGGGTGACACAGTGACACAGACAGAAGGGAGCTATGAGTCTGTCCCTCCCCCGCAGGGTGACACAGTGAAATAGACAGAAGGGAGCTATGAGCCTGTTCCTCCCCCTGTAGGGTTACACAGTGACAAAGACAAAAGGGACCTATGAGTCTGTCCCTACCCCCACAGGGTGACACAGACAGAAGGGCGCTATGAGACTGTCCCTCCCCCCGCAGGGTGACACAGTGACACAGACAGAAGGGAGCTATGAGTCTGTACCTCCCCCCGCAGGGTGACACAGTAACACAGACAGAAGGGAGCTATGAGTCTGTCCCTCCCCCACAGGGTGACACAGTGACAAATACAGAAGGAAGCTATTAGTCTGTCCATCCCCCCACAGGGTGACACAGCAACACAGACAGAAGGGAGCTATGAGTCTGTCCCACCCCCGCAGGGTGACACAGTGACACAGACAGAAGGGAGCTATGAGTCTGTCCCTCCCTCCGCAGGGTGACACAGTGACACATACAGAATAGGAGCTATGAGTCTTTCCCACCCCCGAAGGGTGACACAGTGACAGAGACAGAATGGAGCTATGAGCCTGTCCATCTTCCCACAGGGTGACACAGTGACACAGACAGAAGGGAGCTATGATCTTGTCCCTCCCCCCTGCAGGGTGACACATTGACACAGACAGAAGGGAGCTATGAGTCTGTCCTTTCCCCCGCAGGGTGACACAGTGACAGAGACAGAAGGGAGCTATGAGCCTGTCCATCTTCCCACAGGGTGACACAGTGACACAGACAGAAGGGAGCTATGATCTTGTCCCTCCCCCCTGCAGGGTGACACATTGACACAGACAGAAGGGAGCTATGAGTCTGTCCTTTCCTCCGCAGGGTGACACTGTGACACAGACAGAAGGGAGCTATGAGTCTGTCCTTTCCCCCGCAGGGTGACACAGTGACAGAGACAGAAGGGAGCTATGAGTCTGTACCTGCCCCCGCAGGGTGACACAGTAACACAGACAGAAGGGAGCTATGAGTCTGTCCCTCCCCCACAGGGTGACACAGTGACAAATACAGAAGGAAGCTATTAGTCTGTCCATCCCCCCACAGGGTGACACAGCAACACAGACAGAAGGGAGCTATGAGTCTGTCCCACCCCCGCAGGGTGACACAGTGACACAGACAGAAGGGAGCTATGAGTCTGTCCCTCCCTCCGCAGGGTGACACAGTGACACATACAGAAGAGGAGCTATGAGTCTTTCCCACCCCCGAAGGGTGACACAGTGACAGAGACAGAATGGAGCTATGAGCCTTTCCATCTTCCCACAGGGTGACACAGTGACACAGACAGAAGGGAGCTATGAGTCTATACCTCCCCCCGAAGGGTGACACAGTGACAGAGACAGAAGGGAGATATGAGCCTGTCCATCTTACCACAGGGAGACACAGTGACACAGACAGAAGAGAGCTATGAGTCTGTCCCTCCCCCTGTAGGGTGACACAGTTATACAGACAGAAGAGAGCTACTGTATGAGTCTGTCCTTTCCCCCGCAGGGTGACACAGTGATACAGACAGAAGGGAGATATGAGTCTATACCTCCCCCCGAAGGGTGACACAGTGACAGAGACAGAAGGGAGCTATGAGCCTGTCCATCTTCCCACAGGGAGTATCAGTGACACAGACAGAAGGGAGCAATGAGTTTGTCCCTCCCCCTGTAGGGTGACACAGTGACACAGACAGAAGAGAGCTATGAGTCTTTTCCTCCCCCACAGATTGACACAGTGACACAGACAGAAGGGAGCTATGAGTCTGTCCCTCCCCCTACAGGGTGACACAGTGACACAGACAGAAGGGAGCTATGAGTCTTTCCCTCTCCCCCGCAGGGTGACACATACAGAAGGGAGCTCTGAGTCTGTCCCTCCCCCCGCAGGGTGACACAGTGACACAGACAGAAGAGAGCTATGAGTCTTTTCCTCCCCCACAGATTGACACAGTGACACAGACAGAAGGGAGCTATGAGCCTGTCCCTCCCCCCGCAGGGTGACACAGTGACACAGACAGAAGGGAGCTATGAGTCTTTCCCTCTCCCCCGCAGGGTGACACATACAGAAGGGAGCTCTGAGTCTGTCCCTCCCCCCACAGGGTGACACAGTGACACAGACAGAAGGGAGCTATGAGTCTGTCCCTCCCCCTGCAGGGTGACACAGTGGCACAGACAGAAGGGAGCTATGAGCCTGTCCCTCCCCCCGCAGGGTGACACAGTGAAACAGACAGAAGCCGGGTCATCAAAATCCCCCATTGGATACAACCCATGGATGGATGTTTGGAATCCAATCCGCATATTCTGCAATCCGTCGACGCGTTCTTAAGGATCCTCGGATAAACAATGGTGAATGTAACAGAGCACTGCTCAAAAGCATCCAAACGCGAAGAAAAAAAAGGATGAGAAATGAAAGTGCATATTCCATAAAAAATAATTATGTATTGGTCATAGGACAAACAAATAGCGAAATCGTTGCCCCACCAACGCGTTTTGCACCAAAAGCGTTTTCTCAAGGTATTAAGAATCCTGGCGATGGATTGTTGAATCCATGGATTTGATTCCGAAAATGCGTTCATGGGATTGCGGAATCTGCGGAATGAACGGGGATCGCGCTTTTTGTCGCTGAAATCCGCTGATCCAAATTCACCCAAAAACTGTGCCCATCTCTATTGTGTAGGATACAGTGTCTTACCCAAGTCTATAATGGACAATATATTGGGCATTATATATATATAGGCAAGATAGGGCCAGCGTCAGCCAGGAGTGGGTGATACAAACATGTGATATTCATTGGCGTTACTGCGTTACCGATAAATATTGGGGCTTAATATACAGTATGACATCAACATGACTAAAACGGTGGTATTTCGCCATTGTGATACCGATAAGAATATTTTTTTTTCTCAATTGTGGTAAAAAAATGCGTTATTTGTAGCGGTGCCTTCTTGATGTGTGGCACCATAAAATATATACATTTTGGGAGTAGGACGATAAAACGGCATTTTTGGCTTAAAATAATTGTAAGATTAAATACAAATAAACTTGTGCATTATTTCCTGTGTCCTATTAAAGGGAATTCCCGATGCCTCACCTGGGATAACTCTGTCCCACCGGTTAAATAATTACCCTGTTAGAAATATCCCTCATGTTACCCCCTCTGTGCCCGGCTGTCAGAGACACGTTGCTCTGCAGAACTGAAGAGGTCAGTGCTAATTAGTGCTTTTTTGTTAACGAGGGAATTCATTTATGTATAAAAGGGACATTTATTAAATATATCCACACGGCCGAGATCTAGAGAGAAAGAATGAGGTAAGCAAGTTTTCTGTATATATATATATATATATATAAAATACAGCACCAATAAGATTAATATAGATGATTTTATTTATATATATACATACACCCACACATGTACATGTATCAGAGAGAAAGACAGAAAACACATTTACATGTATGTATGTCTTTATTTATACAGCACCATCCCTGTGGAGTGCGCGTCACGGCAGTGATACACGGGACATATTAATATTACACATACAGTAATGGGAATGAGCACTTCATGTGTATCAGAGAGGAAGATCCCCTTGATACACTCTACCCCACTAATATCGTCAAATAGATACATTTTATTAATGTCACTTAATGAAAACACAATTTACTCAATAAAACCTACTTCTAGCGCTTCCACAGGTTTGTCTTAAGCCAATTACCATCAACTTCAGTGAAACCAACTCCTAAATCTGTGTGTCCCAACAAGGAACCCCTCTCTCTCTTGTTGGGCTGCTGAACACCAAGAGGATAAGTCCTCTAATGGATAAGATGTATATACATCAGGCTATACTGGTGTAGGACACAAAATCGCTAATCCAAAATTTTTAACTTTTCTGCAGTGTGTAAAGTGTGCAACAGTGTGTCAGATCATGCTGGCTCTCCCATATATATGGGTAAGCCTGATCTACAACAGCCTCTCACAGATAGAGGCATACTGTAGGGTCTCTGAATACAGCTAATGGGTTTCTATGTGCAGGCCCATATCATCGTTTAGCTGAATAAAAATTAGACACAGGCTAGCAGATAATGCTATAGAGATGGTAATGATATTCAACCAGACTATATATTGTCTAGAAAGAATTGCACACATCCCATAGCATATAGGTGTTGGCTTTAGATGTACAGACAGTGGCTACATATAACTCTTAAAGAGAAACACTGCCTAATGTAGACAGATGCAAACCATGTATCCCACAGTGTTGCCTATTCAGCTATTCATGTATAATCACACAGACCTATGGAGATTGGTATGTTGTTGACCCCGCCTAAAATAAAAAATGTGGAGTCTCTTAATCTAGTTAATGGGTTCCTTGTGTTGGCCCATAACTTTGTTAGCTGATTAAATCATATGGCAATGTCTGATAGATGATCTCCCAAACTGCTGTCTGATTAGAGAATCCACACATCTATAATGACATCCAAAGGGGGCTGCTGGTGTGCCTGTGTGGCTGCTTGTAACCCCTTGTGAATCAGGTAAAGGCAAGTAGCCACAATGTTGCCACATCATGTAGGGACCATGGCTGTACTCACTCACCACGGATCACATGCGGGTAAGTCTGCTGTCAAAAGGCTACACCCCCATGGATCTGTATGGTCAGCCTGCTCTCTTCGGCCTCCTTCAGGGTAAGATGTGGACTACCTGGCTGCAGCTAACCTTAGACCGGCCCATATCATAATTAGCTTCCTTAGTAGGAGACAAACTTTGCAGCAGTGAAAGATCAGGAACTAGCTCCTGAAGACGCATGCGTGGCCTCACCCAGTATGATCTGACACACTGTTGCACACTTTACACACTGCAGAAAAAGTTAAAATTTGTGGATTGGCTATTTTGTGTCCTACACCAGTATAGCCTGATGTATATACATCTTATCCATTAGAGGACGTATCCTCTTGATGTTCAGCAGCCCAACGAGAGAGAGGGGTTCCTTGTTGGGAAACACAGATTTAGGAGTTGGTTTCACCAATATTTATGGTAATTGGCTTGAGACAAACTAGTGGAAGCGCTAGAAGTCGTTTTTATTGAGTAAATTGTGTTTTCATTAAGTGACATTAATAAAATGTGTTTATTTGACGATGTTAGTGGAGTAGAGTGCATCAAGGGGTTCTTCCTCTCTGATATACATATTCACTCCTTATCCCAGGTAGCACCTCTCCAGTAAGTTTATATCCTCAGCTGAGCAGGACCCACCCCCCCCCCTCCCTTTTCCCTCCTCCTGTTTAATCAAAAAGCGCTTCAGACATAAAAGTAACACTAGGAAAATATACAATAACATTGGAGATATAAATGTGTATTCATATACAATATAATGATCATTTAATATATGTACAGTATACACACACATGATTGAGATGCAGTGACAGGTGTGTTTGTGTGTGTTTAAAAAGGATTAGCAGGGTGCATTGTACTGCATAATGTATCTACAGTATACACTGATAATGAACACGCCGCACTGTATAATGATGATGAGTATCTCTAGTTACTTCCACCTTCAGCTCAGGTAATGTCATTATCCTACATAGCAATAATGCCTGGTATATAATGTGTGGGTGACTATTACATTGCAGGGTTCTGATTTCCCGTCCTATAAATGAAGGATCAGGATTTAACCTCCTCCTGTCTGGTTGCAGAGCGATGTCCCTTTTATACTGGTCCACATGGCACCTCGTTCTCTCCTACCTCACTCCTGCCTCTCGTTCTGACAGCCTGGGGTGCAAACTACGGGGCTCGGACCTCACTGGGGTCTACAAGCATGGAGATGTCTTAATAGGAATAGTGATTCCCATACATGTTGACGTAGAGTACCTGGAAACCGTTTTCACAGAGACCCCACCACAGGGAGCCTGTAAAATGTAAGGTTTACAATGTCGTTTACAATTTAACTGTTGTCCCTCTCTCCCCATCTCTCTCTCTGTCTCTCTGTCTCCTCTCTCCTTTTCGACCTTTATCTCCACATCTCTCCTTCTCTCTTTCCCTCTCCATGCCTCTTTCTTTGCCACTCCCCCTCTAACAAGTTCTATCTCTACACTATTTTATTTGTTTTTGTATCACCACTCCCGTTGCCCCTCTTAATGACTCCCTCTTTCTTCTCAGTCTCTCTCCATGTCCTCCTCTCTTTATTCTGCACCCTATCTCTCCCTCTCACCATCTCTCTGTACCTAAATTTTCATCTTTATTCTCTCTCTCTCGTGCATTTTAGACCAGTTCTGCACAGACTTTTGCCCCATCACCTTTTCTATCTTCCATCTACCCTCCTCAACTTCTCTAGACATATTGCATGCGAGGGTTCTGATGTTTCACCCCCAGATTCTATTCTGAAGTCTACCAGCAGTTCCAGGCCACAAGGTTCACCGTTGAGGAGATCAACAGACGACAAGATCTCCTCCCAAACATCACCCTTGGATTTCAAATCTATGACTCTTGTTGCATACTACAGAAGGAGCTGGATGGGACCCTGAAAATTATAACAGGTCGAAACCAGGGTATCCCCAATTTCTCTTGCCGGGAGAAGCCACCTCTGGCTGCCATCATTGGACACTCCATCTCCACCTTCTCCATTCTCATGGCTCATATCCTGGGTCTGTACAGATACCCACAGGTAAGGATCAGTGGGAGCTGTCCAGAGTGCTGAACCTCTTATCACACTATTCCCTTTGCAACAACGATGCTACACTCGCCACCTACTGTACAGATACCAATGTTCAAACAAATTCATACTTTCTTTTCACAGATTTGTCCTCAATGCATACTAGGATAGATGCATACAGTATGCCTTATCAATGGTGTGAATTACCTATTTTTAATTGTTTTATTGTTTTATTTATTTTTTAATATGATGCCTCAGAGAGCAGCAATAAGATAATATGAACTAATAGCTCAACTGATATTTCTATTCTTAATGAAAGAGGTTATTTGTACCTCATCAAACCCCAATTTATCACCTTAGATCAGTCACTACTCGACCAGCTCCCTCCTGAGTGACCAGATGCAGTTCCCTTCCTTCTTCAGGACTGTCCCCAGTGATGCCTTCCAGTCCCAAGGATTGGCCCAGCTGGTGTTGCATTTTGGCTGGACTTGGGTTGGGTTGGTGGCTTTGGGAGATGACTATGGGCAACAGGGCATCCAAGTAATTAAACAAGAGATCCTCAGGGCTGGAGCTTGTGTGGCCTTCACAGAATATATAATTGCCAACCGTGAGGATAAGAATGCCCCCCACCTCACCAGAGTCATAAGAGAGTCAACAGCCAAAGCTGTGGTGGTCTTCTGCACTGATGTTGACATGGTACCACTCCTGAATGAGATGCTGAAGCAGAAAGTAACTGGAAAGATCTTCGTTGCCAGTGAAGCTTGGTCTATCTCAAACATATTATTAATGGACAAATATTCTACTATACTCTCTGGCTGCATTGGTTTTGCCTTCCATAGCACAAAGATGACAGGGTTTAGAGGGTATTTAAACAATATCCACCCTGTCAACACCCCGGGGGAAACTTGGACCAAGAAGTTCTGGGAAGAAGCTTTTGGATGCAAGTTCTTGGACCAGAGAAACCTCTCCGGCTCATATGACAATCCTGCAATGTTGTGTACAGGAAAGGAGGATCTAGACAGTATCCAGAACAGTTACAATGACGTTTCCATTTTAAGAGGTCCCTCCAACCTTTATATAGCGATTTATATCATAGCCACCGCTCTGCATGATCTGCAAACATGCCAGGAGGGGAGAGGACCATTTCATAATGGAAGTTGTACAGATATTCAGAGCTTCAAGCCATGGCAGGTACTGTAATAATCTATTCATTTTTGCTTTATGTGAAAGTAAAAATAAGACCTTGGTGTGCAATACTATTGAGGGGTTATGTATCAGTGCGTCTTTGTAACTTTTGAAATCACGATCGTGAAAGTCCCTATCCTTCCCCTCTTTCCCCTCTTGATCAATTCCTCCTTGTATGACCTATTTTGAAAGTTAACCCCATATGATTAACCAAATTTAAAAAAAAAATCTTTTCCTAGTGGTACTGTACTGATGCAGCGGCCGTTATTCGAACACTTCACGCGTCATGTACATAAGCGCGGGTGCCTGGGGCAATTGGCCACCTTCATGCTGCGTGGTGAACAGCAGAGAACTCAAAATCGGCGCCGTGATGTGTTCAAATAATGGCCGCTGCATCAGCAAGTTTTATTTTTTATTTTCATTTTATTTAGAAGACCTAAAGCCTGTATTATAGATTTCACATGGCATCTCTCTTACTTTCTCCACTTCACCGAGTAGCACATAATTATTTTCCATACAAACTTCAGACAGGTAACGATTGTTATAACTCTGTGGTCGAGTATGCAGAGCCTTCTCCTAGAAAAAGGTGCGATCAGCCCTTGTTCGGAGAAGTGGAATAACAGGGACCCAAGATTACAAACACAAGGCAGAGTAAATGGCTTCACACACTGCACCATCATGTGCCATTTCAAATCCCACACCTGGCGGAAAGAAGTCCCTCAAAATCCATCATCTTGGAAGGGTTGAGAGATTGGATAATCTGTTTATTAGATTATGTCAGTCCATAGAGGGCAAATAAATGAGGGATGATCCTTCTCCCCCCTGCAGCTGTTACACTACATCCAGAATGTACGGGTGAGGATGAGCAATGGGAGAGAGGTCTTCTTTGATAGGAATGGGGACCCACCAGCAGTGTACGATATTGTGAACTGGCAGCTGGGTGCAGATGGCATGATGAGGCAGGTCAAGGTGGGAAGCTACGATACCGCGGCCTCAGATGGAAACACCTTTAATATCAATGCAAGTGCCATGATGTGGGCATCAGGGAGCAGACAGGTATGCAGTGTCAAGGCTTTGAGTGTGAGTTCTGCTTATACAGAACATGGCAGTGTCTGTTAACTCAAGATAACAGAGACAATCGTGCTTTACAAATGGAAACGCACAAGTATTTGAGTTGGTTAATCTTGTTCGAATCTCAGTGTCAGTTCTTCTTGTGAACTTGGGCAGGACACTTTATCTAGTCCTAGCCTAGAATTAGAAGCTTACCTTGATGAGACAGTGACTAATTGTGCGTGTACAATTCTGTGTACCGCAATACATACAGTATGTTGGCAGTGTTTTAGAAAAATACTGTATTATTATTATTGGGAGATCTTGAAAGTTTACAATTATATCTTTTTAAACATTTCTTCTTTGTCAGTTGAACCTATGTCCCATGGAATTTCTCCATCCCGCCACAGGGGATTTAGAAATGAGAGAGAAGTGACTTTTGGCACATCAAGTTTATTCTATCCATCACAGGGTGACACAGTGAGAGAGACAGAATGGAGCTATATGTTTGCCCGTCCCACTGCAGTGTGACACAGTAACACATAACAGGGAGCCTTGTTCCTCTTACCACATAGCATATCGTAACGTGTTCAACATACATTGTCCCCAAGGTTCCGCAATCTGTCTGCAGCCAGAGTTGCCCCCCTGGGTTCATGAGGGTGTTGAGAAGAGGGGAGCCTGTCTGCTGCTTCCATTGTGTCCTCTGTCCCCAAGGAGAGATCTCCAACCAGACAGGTGAGCAGATCTCATAAGTGCCATGGACCAAACAAAAGATGTTAGATGTTTAAGTCTCTTTTTCATACCTTTATCTTTCAGACTCGGTTGATTGCTCCATGTGTCCGTGGGATATGTGGCCTAGTCTCCAGAAAGACAGATGTCTCTCAAAGGCCATTGAGTTCCTCTCGTATGAAGAGCCCTTGGGTGCCACCTTGACTGCTACCAGTGTATTTTCCTCCATGATCCCAGTTTCCATCTTTGGACTTTTCATCCATTATAAGAACACTCCCATTGTCAGAGCCAACAACTACACCCTCAGTTGTCTTCTCCTCGTGTCCCTGTCCCTCTGCTTCCTCTGTTCTTTGGCTTTCATTGGTTACCCCTATCCTGAAAAGTGTCTTCTGCGTCAGGCTGCTTTTGGCATGGTATTTGCCCTCTGTGTCTCCTGCATCTTGGCTAAAACCATCATGGTTGTCTTTGCCTTCATGGCCACCAAACCGGGAAGTAGGTTGAGGAAATGGACCAGCCCTCGGGTGTCCTACACGATCATAGCTTTCTGCTCCTTCTTACAATTTCTCGTGTGCATCTCTTGGCTAGTCCTCTCTCCTCCCTTCCATGAAAACAATATCCAAACCAAACCTGGGGTAATCATCGCTGAGTGTAACGAGGGCTCCCCCACTGCCTTCTGGTGCATGCTGGGATATCTCAGCCTCCTGGCTGCCATCAGCTTCATTGTTGCCTTCTTGGCCAGGCGGCTCCCTGGCAACTTCAATGAGGCCAAGTTCATCACCTTCAGCATGTTGGCCTTCCTCAGTGTCTGGGTGTCCTTTATCCCGGCCTCCCTCAGCGCCCGTGGCAAGTACACCATGGCCATGGAGGTCTTCGCCATCCTGTCCTCCAGCTGGGCTCTGGTGGTCTGCATGTTTGTGCCCAAATGTTTCATCATATTGTTCCGACCCGACATGAACTCGAGAGAACGTCTCATGGGGAAAGCTACAGGTTAAAATAAAGAGAAAATAAATATCTAATGTGTTTAAATAATGTTAATTAATCCTCAGAATTTAAAGTTAAATATTTAACTTTAAGTATGATTGTACGTCAGTGGTTATATTCTATTTGCAATGTTTTTGAATTTTTAGACAAACCAATAGGACTGAGCCAGAGTGAAAAAAATAAAACACAGATTGGAAATGCAAGAAGGACTCCCAGAATAGCAAAGCCAATACGCTTGTAACGGGCACTTTAGAAGCAGTTTGTCACACTCTGGAGCTACTAGAATAGGCCTCACACGTTCTCTCTCCTTTCTTCCGTTCGTCCTCTTTGACCCCACAGCAACAACAAGCCCTCCTATTGGTTATCAGAGCCATACAGTCTCTTGCTCAGAAGCTCTCTTATTGGCCAGTAGAGCATCCAGCTACAGTACAGTATTTACAACCTCAGAGCACACACTGATAATATATGTGGGGGCACAGATAACCACAATGGCAATGAATGGGCACCCTACTACCCACCACCACCTCTATCACCAACAACCCCTTCTCTTTTCTCTTTACACACTCTCTCTAGGTGACCTAATCACATCTTTTTGGTTTAAATATCACCTCTATGCTGACGACACACGCATTTACCTTTCAACCCCTGACCTTACACCTGCTATACAGACCAAAGTTTCTAAATGCCTCTCTGGAATATCGTCCTGGATGTCCCTCCGCCGACTGAAACTTAACATGGCTAAAACAGAGGTCCTTATACTTCCTCCCAAACCTGGCCCTACTGCCTCCTTCCAAATTACTATTGGAACTACGATTATTCACCCAGTAGCCCAAGCACGCTGCCTAGGGGTTACACTTGATTCCTCTCTCTCATTCTCCTCTCATATTCAAAACGTTTCTAAAACTTGTCGCTTTTTCCTCCACAATATCACAAAGATACGCCCTTTCCTCTGTTACGCGACTGCTAAAACTCTGACTCAGGCACTCATTCTCTCACGTCTCAATAACTGCAACCTCCTGCTGTCCGGCCTTCCTGCCTGTCACCTGTCTCCCCTACAATCTATCCTAAACGCTGCTGCCAGAATCACTCTACTCTTTCCTAAATGTGTATCCACATCTCCCCTCCTGAAATCCCTCTCCTGGCTTCCGATCAAATTCACACACAAAATTCTCCTCCTCACTTTTAAAGCTTTACATTCTTCTGCCCCTCCTTACATCTCAGCCCTACTTTCTCGCTATGCACCATCCAGACTCTTGCATTCATCTCAAGGATGTCTTCTTTCTACCCCCTTTGTATCTAAAGCTCTCTCCCACCTTAAACCTTTCTCACTTTCTGCCCTGCACCTCTGGAATGCCCTTCCCCTCAATACCCGACTAGCACCCTCTCTATCCACCTTTAAGACCCACCTTAAGACACATCTGCTTAAAGATGCATATGAATAGCACTGGATAATCCTGGACACATGATACATAAAGCTTGGCCCCCTGCAGACACACTTACCAGAACTCCCTCCTACTGTCTCTGTACGTTCTCCCTACCTACCAATTAGACTGTAAGCTCCTCGGAGCAGGGACTCCTCTTCCTTAATGTTACTTTTATGTCTGAAGCACTTATTCCCATGACCTGATTTATATTATTTGTTATTTATATGATATGTATTACTACTGTGAAGTGCTATGTACATTTATGGCGCTATATAAATAAAGACATACAATACAACCCCCCACCCCCCACAACACAATGGACAAAAGCCTTATTATCCAGATAAAAAATACATTACCCAGCCAGCACATAGTAAATAGAAGTTGTACTTACTCCTGCCGGGCTGAAGGCCTCCCTCACCTCTGGCCTCAGCATCCTCCTCGTCTTTAGTGGGCACTGACAGTAAAATAAAGAAAACAAACAGCTGGCCTGAAACCCCTTAACCACCATAGCGGTTACTAACCGCTATAGTAATGAAGGGGTTATCCCCCCACCTCCCGCTATTCTCCCGGGAGGCCAAACCACCCTCCCTGAGGCAACAACCCAAACCCCCTCAACCCATTGATTGTCACTGCGGTAAGCTAAGCCCACAAGGAGGTCAAGGATTACCACAGTGACAATGAATGGAAACCATTAAAAACATTAAATTAAAATAAAATGCTTCACATTGCAAATAAATAACCACTAACATTAGCCACTAAACCCATTGATTTTAACTGTGGTTAGGGGAATGTTCTTCTAACAGGGGTTCCTCTCATAGGAAGGGAAACTTTGGGGCTGTGAGAAGATGTTCTTAAGAGGGGGTGTTTGTTAAATCTACCCTCCCTCTCTCTGCAGGAGTGCGGGGGGAGTTCTCTATGCCCAGATACAAATTAACCCATTAAATAAGAGAAGTACCTAGATGGGTGTAAGGGCCAAGCCTGAGAGTGGCCCACAGGTTCTGTACTGTACTGTCAGAAGTGCCGATCCTCAGGACTTATATTCAACTGTTCCACCAAGAAACAAGGAAAAAAAAGATGGTGTAATTAGCGCTAGAAGCTAAATAATGAAATCAAATGAATAAATAAAAACAGTAGTGTGAAACAATTGTGAAACACACAAAAAATACCTTAACAATACTAAGGCAAGGCTGCCAGGAATTACTGACCCAAAACAAAGTCAGTTGATGATGGAGAAGAGGAGGTAAAGAGAAATCATGTAAAGGAAAATAGTACATATCGGAATGTTTTTAATATAAGTCAACACCATTTAACTAAGATTGAAAAACAAGTACTTGGCAAAGGCTTGACCTTTGCTCCTATTTGTGGACCGAATAGTTTTAACCTTCACATTGATGTTTACAAGTTTGCAAGAAAGCTGGCCCTTAAGAAATATATTGCAAAGGATGCAATCAGTTATCAGATGGATCAGAGAACTGATCACAGTGTCTGATACTATTCAACCCAAAAAGATTTTTTTTTAAAAAGTTCCACGTTCTATCCAAAGTTTGCACAGGGGCATCTAGTCAGTTCATTTGTTGAATTAGTAACAAGGGATTTGGAAGAATCCAGCAGAGCCTACAAATTTCAAAGAGATAATCTTGATATGCAGGAAAAGGCAGCCCTTCAGTCATTGGAAAACAATAAATCAATAGTTATCAAATCTGCAGACAAAGGGGAAGGTATAGTGGTGATGGATACACAATAGTATATAAAAGGAGTCTATGAGACTCCTTGGGGATACCACCACATACCTCCCCCTAGATGTCAATCCATAGGACCAGTTCAAAATAGAGTTTAAAATCCTGCTAGATAAAGGCCTGGAAGGGGGAGCTATCACACAGGATGAAGCAGAGTTTTTACAAATAACCTTCCCACGCACACCGTTATTTTATTTTATCCCCAAAATCATCTAACACATCCACCAGGTAGACTGATAATTTCGGGTATAGGATCAATATCATCAAACCTATCACAATTTATAGATCACCATCTCCAACCCTTGGTTATTAAGGTCAAATCCAATTTGCGCGATACCACGCATGTTTTACAGATTTTGAGGGATTTAGAATGGCAGCCCAATTATATATGGGTCACGGCTGATGTGACTTCATTATACACCGTGATTGACCACACCAAGGGCTGCCAGGCCATATCCTGAAATCTGGAGTCAGATTCTACCATTACCCCAGAACTTAAGTCATTTTTGTTAGACAGTATTTGTTATATCCTGACACATAATTATTTTTCTTTTAATACACAATTTTATTTACAGGTATGCGGTACCGCTATGGGCACCAGGTTTGCCCCGAGTTACGCCAACTTGTACATGGACAGTTGGGAGGAGGAATATATCTGGAATAACTGTCCCCTCGGGGAAAACCTGGTGCTCTGGCGCTGCTTCATTGATGATGTTCTATTTATCTGGTCAGGTACTCAGGAACAATTGGGCATATTTTTTAAGTATCTTAATCATAACGATAGGAATCTTGCATTTACATTTAATTATAACACACAACACATAGGATTTCTAGATTTGTGTATCTCTGTGATAGATAACACCATTCAAGTGAAAACTTTCTTTAAGCCCGTTCAGGCGAATAATTAGCTAAGAGCTGACAGCCAGCATAACCCTAGCTGGATACGCAATATACCCAAGGGGCAATTGGTCCGCTTGAGGCGTAATTGCTCTAAATCAGGAAGAGTTTGTAGTCCAGGCAGAAGAATTAAAGCAAAAGTGTAAAGAAACAAAATATTCAGAGAGCCTCTTAGAAGAGGCTCTCACAAGTAGAGAAGTTGGATAGAAATACTCTCTTAGAATATAAGAATACTGACAAAAAGGCACAAAAAGAGTCCAGTTATGGTGCGTCGTTCATAACACAGTATATACCAAAAATACAGAAAATTATAAATAAACATTGGCCAATACTCTTGTGCGATAATACACCCAAACAACATCTACCTGGCAAACCAAATATTATTTTTACTAAGGCTTCTAATGTAAAGTAGAAATTAGCCCCGAGCTGTCCCTTAGATCACACTGGACCTAGACTAATTAAGCCTACAAAAGTTTTTTTTTTTACATGTTCCACTTGTACCGCTTGTTCATTCAGCAAAAGCATTAAATCATTTAGATCAAATGTTACTTCGAAGACATATCCTATTAAATCCTTCATAAATTGTCACTCTGCATATATTATATATTTACTCCAGTACACTTCAATATGTAGGCAGAACAGGGAGGTGCTTCCAAAGGAGAATCTACGAACATATATATATATATATATATATATATATATATATATATATATATATAGAAAAACAAGATACAAACAGCGCAAATTCCAAACACTTAGTTAGATGCAATTGTAAATAACAACCACACCTGGCCAATCAGTCAACCGAGAGGTATTGTACCTTAAATTCTGACCCTACTCAAATGCTGCCAATTAGGTCTGCGGCTCCACACCTGCCGCAATGGATAATACAGAGAAGAAACGACCTAGGCGCAAATAAGCCAGGAAAGAGACAAAGAGAAAAACATCATAGGGCAGTATGTCAGTTAAATTCAGATTATAGGTGGTAAGATATGCACTTACAATTAATTCAGCAAATTAAAGCCTTTAATCCTCAATGGGACTCAGGAACTCTGCTTCTGGTGGTCTTTGTAATTTGCCTTAGGTCTTTGCCTAAGGCAAAGTATATAATATATACAGAAATTACAAAGACCACCAGAAGCAGAGTTCCTGAGTCCCATTGATGATTAAAGGCTTTAATTTGCTGAATTAATTGTAAGTGCATATCTTACCACCTATAATCTGAATTTAACTGACATACTGCCCTATGATGTTTTTCTCTTTGTCTCTTTCCTGGCTTATTTGCGCCTAGGTCGTTTCTTCTCTCTCTCTCTCTCTCTCTATATATATATATATATAATATAAAAAAGGGATTAACAACACATAGTGTGTCTCGTCATTTTTATACACATCATAACAAAAACCCACAGGGACTGATGTGTCAAGTCATAGAATTGGTATCGGCCAATTGGAGAGGGGGGGACCGACTCCAACAGACCAGTAGGCGTGAAACCTGTTGGATCAATGAGTTTAAAACCCTCTCTCCAAGTGGCCTGAATATTGACTTTGAATTGGGAGCTTTTTTTAAATTGATGTTGGAATCAGCATTATGTCATTTGTAGTCCCTTGTTCATCCAATTCTTTGTAATAGGGTCAAACCTCATAAGTGCATCACTAAAATGAAGAACATCAATGCTATGGTCATTTTATAATGTATTTATTTAAGAGTAATTGTATATGTTGTCTGCGTATTGTTTTGTACTAATGTTTGTTTGTGCTGCAATAGTAAGGCTGCCTTTAATACTGGGCAAGATTGGTGAGCATTTAGACCAATCAATGTGTTTGTTATTAGCAACAAGTGGACTAATGTATTATCCAATGATAGCCACTCTAACCATTTATAAATGCTCCACGCCCAGTTCTCACTTTTACCCCTGATGAAGTGCGCATGCGCACGAAACGCGTAGGGTCTTAGTGTATGAGCTTCTACGAACTCACGCAGGCCCCGCGGTCACGCGCAGTGTCCCGCAGCAGTAGGAAGAAGTCGTTCCTCCAAGACGCCCACCAGTGACGAGCAATCGTCCTAGGAAGGGCTACAGCATCAGGGCGGTGTTTGGATTTGCCCGACGCCACCGGAGGACAAGCTGATATCCCCAAAGACTGCAGCACACTGTGATTTTACTCCGAAGTTCTTGTGAGTAGGATTTTGGTTTTACACCAACCGGACCAGTGGCTTGTCAGTGTTCTTATTTGTAATTGTATATTAATTGTTGTATTAAAATAGCTCTTTTTTTAGTCAGCCTTATTTGTTCATTGTTACTTGTTGTTTGTCTTTATGTTTGCAATATATAGTCATTATGTAGCAGTTTGCATTATGATATGTTTTCTGTTCATTTTTTCACATATGATGTACCATCTGGCTGTGGAAAATCTATTTTTCTGGAAGTGCAAATATTGAAGCTATCCTCTTTCATCTTACTCCAATTGGAATCAATATTGACTGTCTTTGGACATTTCTTTTGGCACCGGTTTGTATTTTGTTGTGTGTTCCACCAAGAAACGCCAAGGCCAATAACATACTCTGATCTTCCGAGGGACATATACTGTACACTGACACAGACAGAGGGGGGATATGAGTCTGTCCCTCCCCCCGCAGGGTGACAGTGACACAGACAGAAGGGAGCTATGAGTCTGTCCCTCCCCCCGCAGGGTGAGACAGTGACACAGACAGAAGGGAGCTATGAGTCTGTCCTTCCCCCCGCAGGGTGACACAGTGACACGGACAGAAGGGAGCTATGAGTCTGTCCATCCCACACAGGGTGACACAGTAGCTCCCTTCTGTCTGTGTCACTGTGTCACCCTGCGGGGGGGGACAGACTCATACAGTAGCTCCCTTCTGTCTGTGTCACTGTATGAGTTTGTCCCTCCCCCTGCAGGGTGAAACAGATAGAAGGGAGCTATGAGTCTGTCCCTCCCCCCGCAGGGTGACACAGTGACACAGACAGAAGGGAGCTATGAATCTGTCCCTCCCCCTGCAGGATGATGCAGTGACACAGACAGAATTCAGCTATGAGTCTGTCCCTCCCAATGCAGGTTGATAGTGACACAGACAGAAGGGAGCTTTGATTCTGTCCTTCACCCCTCAGGGTGACAAAGTTACACAGACAGAAGGGAGCTATGAGTCTGTCCCTCCCCCGCATGGTGACACAGAGAGAAGGGAGCTATGAGTCTGTCCCTCCCCCGCAGGGTGACACAGACAAAAGGGAGCTATGATTCTGTCCCTCCCCCCCGCAGGGTGACACAGTGACACAGACAGAAGGGAGCTATGAGTCTGTCCCTCCCGATGCAGGGTGTTTCAGTGACACAGACAGAAGGGAGCTATGAGTCTGTCCCTCCCCATGCAGGGTGACACAGTTACACAGACAGAAGGGAGCTATGAGTCTGTCCCTCCCCCCCGCAGGGTGACACAGTGACACGGACAGAAGGGAGCTATGAGTCTGTCCATCCCACACAGGGTGACACAGTAGCTCCCTTCTGTCTGTGTCACTGTGTCACCCTGCGGGGGGGGACAGACTCATACAGTAGCTCCCTTCTGTCTGTGTCACTGTATGAGTCTGTCCCTCCCCCTGCAGGGTGAAACAGATAGAAGGGAGCTATGAGTCTGTCCCTCCCCCCGCAGGGTGACACAGTGACACAGACAGAAGGGAGCTACACTACCGACACACTTTATTGAAGTGTGGTCGGTACCGCAAGCCGGGAAATCTCCCGGCTTGCTAGTGGCCGCCCCTCGGCGTGCCGCGCGTCATAGACGCGCGGTCACGCGTCATCGGGAGCGTGCGCCCCCTGCACGCGTGTCCAGGGGCTCCCCGAGGGAGCCCTGGTGTCCCGCGATCGCGGGACAGCGGCAGGGGGTTCCGGGGGACCCGGCGGACCCGGCAGCGGTAGGGAGAGCGCCCCGATCAGAGGGCGCTCTTCCGCTGCTTCGGCGTGCGCCCGTCACACTCGGGCGCGCGCCAGGCTACTGCTGCGGCACAGAACGGGCAAATGCTCGAATAAACTGTGCCGCAGCAGTATGAATCTGTCCCTCCCCCTGCAGGATGATGCAGTGACACAGACAGAATGGAGCTATGAGTCTGTCCCTCCCAATGCAGGTTGATAGTGACACAGACAGAAGGGAGCTTTGATTCTGTCCTTCACCCCTCAGGGTGACAAAGTTACACAGACAGAAGGGAGCTATGAGTCTGTCCCTCCCCCGCATGGTGACACAGAGAGAAGGGAGCTATGAGTCTGTCCCTCCCCCGCAGGGTGACACAGACAAAAGGGAGCTATGATTCTGTCCCTCCCCCCCGCAGGGTGACACAGTGACACAGACAGAAGGGAGCTATGAGTCTGCCCCTCCCGATGCAGGGTGTTTCAGTGACACAGACAGAAGGGAGCTATGAGTCTGTCCCTCCCCATGCAGGGTGACACAGTTACACAGACAGAAGGGAGCTATGAGTCTGTCCCTCCCCCCGCAGGGTGACATAGTGACACAGACAGAAGGGAGCTATGAGTCTGTCCCTCCCCCGCAGGGTGACACAGTGACACAGACAGAAGGGAGCTATGAGTCTGTCCCTCCCCCCGCAGGGTGACACAGTGACACAGACAGAAGGGAGCTATGAGCCTGTCCCTCCCCCGCAGGGTGACACAGTGACACAGACAGAAGGGAGGTATGAGTCTGTCCCTCCCCCCACAGGGTGACACAGTGACACAGACAGAAGGGAGCTATGAGTCTGTCCCTCCCCCGCAGGGTGACACAGTGACACAGACAGAAGGGAATGTTCATATGTTGAATAAAAATAAATAAATTCCTGTATTATATGTGTGTGTGTTTTTCTATACAATGTGAGAAGAAGAGAGATCAGGGTGGAAGGGTCAGACTTATTAAAAAATTGTGTAGCCGGGTCCCCACTTACCACTGTAGCGAGTGCGGAGGTGGCTGCAGTAATCCGGGTACCGCCAGAGCCGCGGACGGACCCGTCAAGGTAGAGAGAGAGTTGTGGGGTCAGTGGGAGCGCTCCGGTACTCTGGAGCTCCGCGAAGTTCCGGCAGTCGGGAGGCCGCCATCTTAAAGCCATCACGCATGCACTGTCCAGTCTAAGCGCATGCGCAATGTATAGTGTGGCGGCCATTAGAGAAAGGCTCTGCACGGAACTACAAGTCCCAGCAACCCCAGGGGCTGCTCACCACATGACACGCAGAAGCCAATAGGGCTCCCAGAATCTCTGTGAGGGAAAAGGATACATTTGGCATGCTGCAGGGACCACGCCAGTCGGAGACAGGGAGCTGAAGGGACAGAAAGTGTCCGGGTGTCAGTAGCTCACAGACTTTTGTCATAGATTGTTCTATACTTTTTATGGTTCACCACATGTTTGCATTTCATATGCTTATGTCTCCACTGTATACCCATTAAAGACCTTTTTTATTGTTGTTAAACCTTGTTGGCATACACTCCTTTTGGTCATCTGGGAACGGGGAGAGGAGACACTCACACACTACACCCATCGGGGGATAACTCTGCTGAGACAACCCAGACACCATCCATACAGGACATCACCCTCTGAGGACAAGGACTCACATCAGGCCGTGTGAGTTTTATGTATATTGAGACTCCAGCATATGAGTCTGTAATAAATCCACTACAGTCAGCGTTGAGGGAGAGACACCACACAAGCCCGTGTGAGTCACTGAATCCATAATTTTATGTATTCTTTGATTAGTTAAAGTGGAAAAC
Source organism: Ascaphus truei (assembly GCF_040206685.1). NCBI lineage: Eukaryota > Metazoa > Chordata > Amphibia > Anura > Ascaphidae > Ascaphus > Ascaphus truei. Next base: position 28,608,449 of record NC_134502.1, on the reverse strand, counting down.
CAATTATCAACCCCTCCAGCATTATCCTCCTCCTTGCTCCCACCCCCTGCCCTCACCCCCCTCCCCCTTTCCCCCCCCCCTCTTCCCCCATCCCCCACATGTGTATCTAATACACTGAGATTTTAATTCTTTTTTATCCATATCCTTTTATTTCATTCGGTTCCATCGACATCGGGAGGCCCGTGAGGTTTGCGCTGACTATCTTCACACCACAACTGCCACGCTAAGAAGGAGACGGGATTCCCTTCTCCGAAGTCAAGCAGCAACCAGGAAATCAAAAAAGGGCCAGTATATATTTTTATATACTCTTTTACACTTCGTACACAATCACATATCTATATTCCAATTTATTTAAATAGCTTAGGCGTTGCAGCACGTTCTCCGCCACAAATCCTAGGGAGCGCCCCAGTTCAAACAACCTCCAAGCTCACAGACTAGGCCTAGAGTTACCTTGCAGGCCCCAGCTAGACCCCGACCATTAATAGTTTGTGGCTGCTACAGGGATGGCCCTGAGATAGGGACAATTCCACCATAGAAGTATCAGTGTTAGTACACCAAGGACTAGACAAATGCGGTGGGCGTGGACTATGGCCTGTGGTCTTGGACCAGACCATGAGGTCACTAAAGAGACTCTTAAAAGGACACACTCCCACTGGACCTCAGGGTTAGCGCTACTGCCTACACGTTTGGGTGAGGACTGACATTTGTGGGACGGACACTGGAGATGTTAATACCACCATACCCCAAGTACTGTGGGGATATTCCCCGGGGTTAATATTGTATGTATGGTGTTGCACAGTTGTTTAGTAGAGTTTATGTGTTCAGTAAATATTCCTTTATCATACCAAGTGTGTATTTACTGCTGTATTGTCGTGGGAGGGGTTATCCTACTGTGTCAGGATCCTTCTCAGGTGGAGGCACTGTGTGCTAATGAACAAGATCATCCCAGGCTCTCTTCCATAGAGGATCAGGCCTCCTGTTTGCCACTCGGCAGTGCAGGTAGTTTCACTGGACACAGGGGAAAGGGGGCTACAGTTGTAAGAGCTGAAAAAAGGGAAACAAGAAGGATGATGTAATATGGGAGAGAGAGAGAGACGGAGAGAGACGATGAGATGGAGAGATACACACAGAGATACAAGACCAATGGATTAGAAGACCTTGACCATTGAAGAGATGAGCAGGATAAGATACCCTACAACAAACATAATTATCACTCGGATGTGTTGGCCAACGATCTTCCACAGCTTATTCTTAATTAATATTGGCATTATAATGACAGAGAAGAATGTATGAGAGAGATAGGGAGGCAGAGAGAGAGAGGGGTCAAGAGAGAGAGAGAGAGAGAGAGAGGGAGGGAGGATGAGAGAGAGAGAGAGAGAGAGAGAGAGGGGTCGAAAGAGAGAGAGAGAGAGAGAGAGAGAGAGAGAGTGAGAGAGAGGTCGAGAGAGAGAGGTCAAGAGAGAGAGGGAGAGAGAGAGAGAGAGAGAGGTAGAGAGAGGAGAGAGGAGAGGGAGAAATGTTGGGATGGGATGTTCATCTCTGATGTGCATCCGGGCGGGTTGGCCAGAATTCAATTTATCCACCACTGCACCAGAGTTACCATCAGTCATTGGAGCCACTGCGCGATTGCGAGCACGGCGCACACAAGGTACGGCACTCTATGGGTCCGGCCCCAGTAGCTGTCTGCGTGCGCCTGCACAATGTTCGACGCTCTTGCGTTTTGGCGCGGCGGGCCGAGCAATGGCCACGTCACGGTGGCGCTTCAGTAGGGTTGTTGACCTTTTGTTGTCTTTTAATGTTTCTTGGGGGTACAGGGGGTGGGTGAAGGGGGTAGTTGTCCCATGTTGGGTGGTTAGGTTTCTCGACGTGGGTAGCAGGAAGGGTTAGCACGGTTATGGTAGTGAAGGGATTAACCCCCTCCCGCAACCATCCCTGTAGGCCTAACCATCCACCCTGGGGCAACTACCCCCTTCACCCACACCCTCTATCCCCAAGAAACTAAGTACTCTGGTTTAACCCCTCCATTGCCTTAGCGGCTTGCCACTAAGGTAATCAAGCTGTTTTTATTTTAATAACAGAGTATTGAAGCAGGAGGTCTCCTGAGCTGAACCACATTAATTTCAACCTCGGGGACCCCCTGCTTCCCGAGTTACAGGCCCGGAATGGGAAAACAGGGGTCCCAGAGTCTGAAATTAATGTAGTTCAGCTCCTGATTCAATACTCTGTTATTAAAATTTAAATTAAACCAGAGAAATCGCCTGCAAGAGCTGTGCAGGGAGATCGCCTGTAAGAGCTGTGCAGGGAGATGCAGTTCTCTCTGTGCAGAGAGATGGCTAGTAAGAGCTGTGCAGGGAGAAGCAGCTCTCTCTGTGCAGGGAGATCACCTGTAAGAGCTGTGCAGGGAGATGCAGCTCTCTCTGTGCAGGGAGATCGCCTGTAAGAGCTGTGCAGGAGAGGTGGCTCTCTCTTTGCAGGGAGATCGCCTGTAAGAGCTGTGCAGGGAGAGGTGTCTCTCTCTGTGCAGGGAGATCGCCTGTTAGAGCTGTGCAGGGAGATGCAGCTCTCTCTGTGCAGGGAGATCGCCTGTAAGGCCTGTGCAGGGAGATGCAGCTCTCATAACACAAATGTCAGACTGTCAAGTAGGGTCTTGCCAAACCGTTCCATTTGGCAGTGATTTTATCGAAGCTACAGGAATGAGGCCCTAAATCTCTTAAAATAAAATACAAATAGATTTGTGCATTTCCAGTGTCCCAAGGGAATTCCCTGCGCCTCTCCTGGGATAACTCCGTCCCACCGGTTATATAATTACCCTGTTAGAAATATCCCTCACGTTACCCCTCCGTGCCCGGCTGTCAGGGACACGCTGCAAACACACAGTGCTCTGCAGAACTGAAGAGGTCAATGCTAATTAGTGTTTTAGAGACAGCGTTTCTGTTAAGGGAATTATTATTTCTGTTATAAAAGGGGGTATTTAATAGTTATAAGCGCACTGCAGAAATCTAGAGAGAGAAAGCACAGGGTAAGCATGTTTCCTACTGTACTTACTGTGTGTGTATATATATTTCTCTCTCTCTCTTCTCTCTCCTCTCTCTCTCTCTCTCTCTCCTCTCTCTCTCCTCTCTCTCTCTCCTCTCTCTCTCCTCTCTCTCTCCTCTCTCTCTCCTCTCCAACATAATCTCCCTCCTCCTCCTCATCAAAACACCAGAAAAGCGCAATCTGATGGCGGTTCCATTTCACCGTGGAAGGTAAATGCCTCCTTCTATTGTTTAAATGGGCAGACTAATTAGTCACATGATTATAATTGATGACACGTGTGTTGGATAGTACTGTGAACACATGAATTGTAGTCATTCTAAAATTCATTGTACTTTAATTTAGATGTGTTACACACATAATGAAATGTGATGTCATCATCAATTACACACCATTCCAAAATACACAATGTAAGCGATGCTGCGACACAATATGAGTAATTGCCATAAAATAATAACTCTATCATAACATTTGTATGAAACATATTGAGTCATGAACGTGTTACATCTCAAGAAGTAATGGTTTGTTTGTATAAAGCTGTGTCAGAAGGGTGGATTATTGACAAGATGTTTGTTTGGTGATGACGGGACTACTGCCCTTTAAAATTAACCCCCTGCTAACTTTTGATGGAACACTATCAAGTTTAGAAGATACATGTAATTAAATTGATCTAAAATGTAAATCAAACATGTGTTCACCTTTAAATTGAATTATTGACTATCATGTCCGGGGGATACAGATATATTCACGCCAACATCCGTGGACCCCCTAGACAGCTTGGAGGACCACCCCTGTACCCCTCTGAGTAAATGTACTTTCTTTCTCCATCTGAATGTATGTTAAAAAGTGAAATGCAGAATTATACATATGTGGAGAATATTTTTTTATTACACTACAATACTGTACTGTATGTGTTATGGGTTTGTATTAATTTGTATGGATACTTGTATTTGGGGGTGGCACACGATTGGTCACGCATGCCAACGGGGAACCCTGAACACCCACGGACCCCTACCCCACCCTACCCTCTACCCCCGGACTCCTGCGGGGTAAGCCCAGAAGACACCGTCACACTGAAGGTGCAGCCGCGCCGTGCTGCAAGGTCCGCAAATCCCCGACCACGCCCCCTTTCTCCGGGAGACCGCAGATCGCGTTTAGCGCTTGTGCACGCACCGTCCCCTCCCCCCCCCCGCCTTAGAGGACCACCCTTCTACCCCTCTGAGTAAATGTACTGACCCTCGGGATCAGACGGGGACCCCCACCCCCGGACCCCCTGCGGGGTAAGCCGGGGACACCCGTGCGACCCCCGGGCTCCCCCCGCGGCCCCCGCGGGGTCAGCCGGGGACACCCGCTGGCCTGTTGTATGGGTTTTGCGCATGTAAAAATGAAAAGCAATCATTTTTCTAAGTCCAGTTTTTTTTGCGTCTACTCTGACCTGACGTGTTCTGATCAACGCAACTTTCGCGTACGCTAAGGTTGCGTTGCTTAGTGCATCCCGCTTAAGGGCAGAATTTAACGCAAACAGGGTTATGAACGAGCAAAGTTGGACTTAGAAAAAATTCCGGAAAAAAGTCATTTTTAGAGCGCAAAGTGCCTGTTTGCGTTGCTTAGTGCATCGGGTTGAGCAAAAAATCACGTTCTAAGAACACTTTGCGCTCTAAAAGTGACTTATCGGAGCTTAGTGCATAGCCCCCTTTATATGTTAAATTAGGCACACAGAGGTAAGTAGAAGAGATAATAGGATTTATTCATACATCTATGTATATTTGAAGATATACATTTTTATTTATA